>NC_057814.1:557233219-557533219 GCF_018294505.1 Triticum aestivum
CGCACTTCCTTGCGTGCGAAGATGTAGCTCGTGGGTCCCAGCAGTCAGGGGGCGAATCATATTTTTCGTGAAATACGGTGGCCCGTCCGGTGGGTCCCCGCTGTCAGGTGGAGGAATAATTATTTTGCGCGTAATAAGGAGGCACTTCCTTGCGGTTTCCGTGGACCCAGCTGTCAGCCTCTCCACATACAGTCCACGTCCGATGGAAGTCGTTCCTTGACCACGTTGACCATGCCGCGCCGAGAGCACCAGGGCGGTGGACGACGACGAGGCCTAGGAAGGGGACGACGCGGAGCCGGGGAAGACGCGGTAGTGGATGCACACGCGGAGAGGAGTACGAGGGTTCACTGGTTTGGCTGCGCTGCCGTCGGCGCAGAATAACAGGGGGTGTGGGTGAGTGGAGGGATGGCCTGGTCAGCGGTGGGAGTAGTAGGGGGTGGTGAGGCCTCCGCGGCAGCACAGCCGGCCACGGGAGGCAGGAGCAGGCCGCACGACCGGCGCTGCTTTGGGCGGCTGGAGCAAGAAGACCAGAGGTTGAAGAAGCACGACGGCCGTTGGATGGACATCGTACGGTCTCTGGAGCTAGAATCGTTTATATTGACTAAGTTGACAAAGCCCTTGGTACGTCAACTTAGTAGGCCCACATGTCAGCTTCCGAAACGGTGCGCCCCAGATGTCAGGGGGAGGAATCATTTTTTGGGCGGGTGAAGCTAGAATATCCGAGATTGAAGAAGAAGCACGGCATCCGTTAGATGGACATCCAACGGCCACTGCTGCTAGAACCGTGTGTTGACTATAAGTTGACAAAGCCTTGCATACGCGTCAACTCTGTTTTTTAGGGGAGCGTCAACTTAGTAAGGCCAGAAGTGTGTGGCAGAGAACTTATAGCCCATTTGAGATTTGTAAGAATGTGTAGCCCATTTTTGAATTCTAATGGAATTTACTACAGCCCATTTATAGTTTGTTAAAAGTACAGCCCATTTCAACCAACCATTCAAAACAGAATACAATAATATTTCCCGCATTTTGATGGGATCCGAAATATTTTTATCCTGAAATTTCTAGTCAGATTAAATACAATTTCAATATAAATTTATATTACGTAAAAATCCAACGAAACATTGCTCTCGCAACAATTAATGAAATTAAAATTTTCAATATCCAAAAATAATATTTTATAAAGTAATCACGTGTTTGGTGCATTTTTTTATAGTTACTGCCCAGTTTTTATAATTACATCCCATTTATTATTTCTTAAAGCCCATTTTCTTGTTAAGCCTAATGCATCCCTCCTAGGAAAGATTTACAGCCCAGTGGGGCGGAGAATAACAACTTGACCTTGCCTGGATATTCCTAAAAAAAAGTATAGCTGGGCTAGCCATTTTCAGCTTGAAAAAAAATTAATATCTGGGCTGGATATCTGGCCTGGGCTAGACGGACCACAGCCCGCCCAGTTAATACCTGCGGCGATGTGTTCGTTGTTGTTCAAAGGAGACAAATTAATATCTGGGCTAAACATCGAAAAACTCTGCAGTGCTCACACCTCAAAAACACAAATACTGCTCGAGCTGCTTGGTCCCAGCTGTCGGCCGCTTTTTGTGCAATTCTCTCGTTTATTGACTACTACATAGGTTGACAATGGTGTGGGACCGTGATGTCAGGAAACCAGGAGGAAGCAAAATAAATTATAGTTATATATATAATAAGGAGGCATTTGCGCACGTGAGGCTATGGACCTGGTGGGTCCCCATTGTCATCCTCTCCAAGTAAAGTCATCTCCGCGCCCGCGCGCACTTTCCGCCCGAAACAGTCAGCGCCGCCCGCCCCGCTTCCCGGTGCAGGCGATTGCTCCGCCTTCAAACGACACAAGTTCCGTCCGTCCGTCCATCTGTCGCCCACATTAATGATACGCGGTTGCCGAGGCGGCTACTCCGGCACCACACGTCCGTCCCTCCGCCCGCCCACCATTGATATATAAACTGCTGCGCCGGCCATAGCCGCAGTCATCCGCATCCATTCCCTTTCTCCTGTCCACACCACTACTGCCCACCATGGCTTCCTCGCGCTCCAGCGCTCTTCGGGATGGGCGGACGACGGACCACAAGGAGATGGCAGCCATTGTTGCCAACCGGCTGGCCGGCAGGCAGCCGGAGGACGACGACGTGCCAATGGAGAACATGGTAGTCAACGATCCGGTGCCAACCCCCTCCTCCACGCCATCCTCGCCGGTGCATTGCACCATGACCATCGGCGAGGCCCGTGCCCAATATATGGACAGGGTAAGGCAGATGCGTGAGGAGCAGTTCCGGGAGGCGCAGGCCGACGCCGCCTACAACCACCATCTCCTCCAGGAGCACCTGCAGGCGGAAGAGCAGATCGCCGCGAAGCGGGCGGAGTAGGAGGCGCTGCTCGACTCGTATCGCTCCGCCCGCAAGGGCAGCCTCGAGCGCTGGCGGTACCGCATGCGGGTGGCGGAGGCTGCGGCCGCCTACAAAGAGGCTAGCAAAGAGGGCGATGAAGCGGGCGAGGCGCTGTTTGGCGAGACCGAGGACGAGGCAGAGGACAATGCCGGCTCCGACGAGTCCCCGCTCCGCTGGCGTCGACGAGGCCCTGGTCCGCCAAGGCCCCGCTGCGCCAACAACGAGGCAGAGGACACCGCCGGCTCCGCCGAGGCCCCGCCCCGCCAACAACGAGGCAGAGGACATCGCCGGCTCAGCCGAGGCCCCACCCTGCCGGCAACGTGGGGGAGGATTTCCACCACTCCGCCGAGGCGCCGCCTGCCGGCAACGAGACAGAGGACATCGCCGGCTCCGCCGAGGCCCCGCCCCGCTGCCAACGAGGCCGCGTCACACAGAAAACGAGGAAGAGTAGAACACGGTAGGTCGCCGCCGCTCGGGTCCAAGTAAGGCCACCGCTGCTACCCTCCGGTTGAAGCCAAACTAGGCGGGTTGACCATTGACGGCCGGTTAGCTTCTTGGCGGCGACGTGGAGTCGGAGAGCTGCGCTGGAGAAGAACGCTGCTTCTACTTAACTGCTGGTGCAGTTGGCTAACTGACACGTGGGCCCAACAGGACACATGTCAGTTATGCAACTGCACCTGCAGTTAAGTCACTGAAGCTTCTGTTCGGCTCAGCGGGACACAGGTGGGTAGCTTCGGTTAATTAATTATACCTCCAGCGCACCCCTTTTTAGTTGAAGAATGTATGAAACGTAATGAAATCCGGCATGTTTATATGAAATCCGACCATGTATGAATGAATTTATTTCGATTAGTTCGAATTCCTGTATCACTGGCATTGGATGAACATGCACAACAATACATACTAGCATTATTCCCAGGGTGATCACCTCGTTTGCAGCAGTTTCACATGTACTCCCTCCGGTCCTTTCTAGTCGTGCATACAAGTTTTGTCTGCAGTCAAAGTATCTCTACTTTGACCAATCTTATACAAAAAAGTATGCACTTTCACAATGTGCGAAGTAAAAAGGAACAGAAGGAGTACAAAGAGTTTGAGCAGCTTTTTAGCGTTTCTGTACATTGCAATCAAACACACAGGCCTGGCAATTCATAGAGAACATTCAAAGCAATCGATGATTATGCATATCAGCGACTCACATGTCAGAGGCAATATTTACTTCACAACTAAAGAATAAAGAAAAAATTGATCGACGCTGCTGACAGCAAAGGGCGTCCCATTCGAAAATATCAAACGCATGTCTTGCTAAAATCAATGAGCAAAATTTGACAAGGTTGTCCCATTCCAAAATATCAAATGCCTATGATTGTGGAATGGGTAGGGTTTGCCATCAGTTCGGACATTGACATGGCACCGCGTGCTCGATAAACCAGCTGTTCTTTTTGTGCAGTTCCACCAAAATCAACCAAATTCGCGCGTAGCTTGTATGATTTCGCCCTTATATGTTGCAACGCCTTGAACTTATCGGCACCTCCTTTCTTGTGGTGGAAATGAATGATTCGATGTATTCATGAACATTTTGTGCAGTTCCCATTGAAATCAAGCTGAGCACCCCTGTTTGCACAAATACAAAAAAGTGATTAGTATAAAGCAATTTGTACTATGAATTGACAGTTTCAACAGGCACATACATGGTCCATGTAGAGCACACTTTTAGAAAAATGGAACTCACCAGAAAGAATCCTAGAACAACATTGTACTCGCGCATCACAACAAAAAAATGGAGATTTGTCAGTCCTTCTGAGCTGAAGTTAGTTTGGTCTTGTGGGGAGTAATGTAACCATCCTTCAACTGCTCTTTCTGATGAGAAGATAGACAGGGCTTCTTCATCCTGGCATAATCGGAACTAGTGACTTCACGTACTCCATATTCTTCTTCAGAGGAAGATGATCCTGTTGTGCAAAGACAAGAGGACTACTAAATGCTAGCATCCCTGTTTGCTCGAAAAAAGGAAAGGAAATATTTAAAACATCACAGATGAAGCACTTCTCAAGGACAATACCACTTTTTCATGACAGTATCTAAACAGTAGCACAACACCAATAGAGATGACAAAGCTCAATCATATGGATGAAATCAGTGGGCGAGTAGCAACCTTTGCCAGGAGGCTTATTGTGTAGAGCATACAGATGAAGCACTTCTTCGGAACCATCTGTTGCTATCTACGGTGGTGGCCATGCTTACTATATACTCCTCGATTAGTTTAATGTTTCCAACATCTTCTTGTGCAGTTCCACTAAAATATATGGTATCTTCAAAGAAGATCCCTGTTTGCACAAGTAGAGATAATTACATATTACATTAAGAGTGGCATCAAATCAGTGGCAAAACAATTGCTCGTTCCAGCCATAGACCTAAATTAAGATGCAAAACTATATCATTACTTGTGTCATCACAGTTCCAGTGCTTCATTACAGCACCGGGAGTTTTTTTTGTTTTTCTTCCGCTTGTTCTTCCCCTTCATCACTTGGTTCAATAACAGACAAGCTTCGCCTTCAATGTAAGATTTGGCATGTCAATTAGGGAGCACAAGTATAGTACTAAACTTAATTTTCTGATGAAAGTGGTAAAATACAGGCCAGCAGTTGTGAAATATCCTTATCTTACCTCAATGGGATATTACGGTGCACATACAGATTGGAAGTCTTGTCTCCATTTGTGCAGTTCACTAAAATCAAGCAACATTATCGTACAAGTAGCACAACATATGAAAGCACACTGCAGAATCATGTGAAAGAAGGCTAGTACTGACCTCTCATGCTGCGGAATTCAAACAACTCACAAGAAGAAGATCTGAACCAAATTCGCCTTAACGGATAGGAAGTAAGATCTCCTCTTTTGCAGTTCCACTAAGATCAAGCAATCAAGCAACGTTGTCGGTGTGACATTTTGGTTGAACTGCACAAAACACTCTTAAAACAAAAGTGTTTTGTGCAGTGCAACAAAAGGTCACAATGGCAACGAGGTGAAGTAGATAACCCTGTTTACACAGAGGTGCAAAGGAAACAATTAGTGGTCAATAACGGTGGATGACACAGAAGCCAACAAAAATAAGCATCTACCTTATCTAAATGGGAAAGAAAGCAAGACAGTAGCATTTCTCAGACGGTGGCATTGATTAATATTAACATAGAGATTATATTAACAATAAAATTCGTTAAACATGTAATTTGCTTTTAACTGTGGCATTGCATCAATTTTCCAGCGGCATTATTAGAGGGTGTTTGTTTACAGGGACATTTTGGTGTAGGGACTGAAAAAACTCAGTGTCAGTCCCATCTAAACCAAACAGGAGGGACTTTTAGGGACTAAAAGTGGGCATTTGGGACTAAAGAAAGAAGACCCTGAGGGAGTCTTTTTGGGACTTTTTCCAACAGTTGCCCCTGCCACGCATCACACCTTGTCTCTATTAGTTCATTACTAGGGGTAACATGGTCTTTTAGCATGTCATTTAATAACCTCTAGTCCATGTTTAGTCCCTGGAACCAAGCAGGTAGGGACTAGGGAGTTTTTAACCAAACAGGGCCTTAGATTAACAACAGCTAATGAGTTGCACGGGACAGTGGACGCACCAGCACCATGTGCATCTACCGATGTATTGTGGTCATGCACAGTCTGTTGCAACAAAGAACAAACAACCAAGGAGCATATTTGTGCTGGTCCCAGTCTTGTTATCTTTAGACACCTTTCCCTATGTGAGCGCAGCAAATCTAGTCCTGCTCAAACTCTACAGCCTTGTCCCTTCCTTTTCTTTTTGAACTAGTACTTTCGCCCCTTCCTTTCCTCTTTGAACCACGTCCTAGATTTATGCGATACAACTTTCCCCACTACTTTCCCCCATTCCTTTCCTCTTTGAACCACGTCCTAGATTCATGCTATACAACTTTCCCCCTTCATTTCCTCTTTGAACCACGTCCTAGATTCATGCTATATACAACTTTTCCCACTACTTTCCCCTACTCCTTTCCTCTTTGAACCACGTCCTAGATTCATGGTATGCATGCAGCTAGAGCAATGCATGTGGAGTAAGTAAATTATACCTTAAGGTTCTAGGGGCGTGCTTCGGTTGGCGACGGGACGACGAAGAAGAAGAAGGGGTCGGAGGCCCTCCCACGCCGCCGCTGGGTGGAAAGTGAACAGCTGCGCCGGTAGTCCCTCGCCGACGGCGACAGCGTTAAGCCTCCTTCCCTTCCCGGCGGACGGATCCTGCCGGCTCTTTGAGCAGCAGTGAGGGGAGAGAGAGGCCAACGAAGTCTTGTTTAGATCTGGAGAGGGCGAGAGAGTGTGAAGAGAGCAACTACAAGCGCCGAGGCTCCAGCGGGAGAGGGCGAGAGAGTGTGAAAAGAGCAACTACAAGCGCTGAGGCTCCAGCGTGTATATATATACTGGAGAGAGAGTGTGAAGCGTGCAAACCCTAGAAAACATTTTGACCAGTCAAAGAATCCTCCTGGCACAAATTATGCTCAAGTGTAGTTATCGAACCCGAGACCTCAAGTTTGATGAGCGAACAGGCTAACCAGCTACACAACCCTCCCGTTATGTTCAACGAGAGGAAAATAACCTTTTATACATTCCTGCATTCGTGTGACAAGCATGCCGTGTTTTTTTTGTGTGTGTGGGAGTCATTGGGATTTCAATCATAATCGTGTCATGTGGCTTTGGTGGTAAGACTATCCACAGTGGTGCAGAAATAATGCAGCCTTAGTCACCTTACCTCTCTCCACGTAGTACGTTGGGTCCCACCAGTCAGAGGGTGAAACAAACAAATTAATAAGAAAAATTAAAAGCGCCAGCGGTGTATCTTACCTCACACATCTCGCTACTGCTCGGGAACACTGTCCAATTGATCCCTCTGTTCGCTCACGTACTATTTTAAGTGAATCCTTATTATAACATGCACACAAATTTTGGGCACTTGTATTCGACTTAAGTCAGTGTGCCACCGTATCTCGTATACTTACTACTCCCTCCGTCTAGGTGTAATAAGTCACGTTAGAAGGTGCAACGGGACCAAGGTGCGTGTGCGTGTGTGTGTGTGTGTGTTTAACAGCATGTGTGTGTTAGAGAGAGCGACAGATCGACCTACTCCTACAGAGAGATGTTGTGTAGTGTACGATTTTAGCCGCGAGAGTCGGTGCATCCTCTCGTTTCCGGGCGTGTCCGGTAGGGACATGCGGACAGCTGCCACGCCCGCTCCTGACCAGCCTGGCCCACCCAAAGCCCCTCCATCGCCCGCGCGCGCTTCCCGCCCGAAACGGTCAGCGCCGCTCCAAAGAATCGGTGCCGCATTCATGCCCGGGCAGAGCGGACGCGACCTCTCACTGGCGCAAGAGTGATGGTTGCTTCGTCCGTCCAACTTACTGCTGGGTCTATGTGATTTGACGGCTCATTGGTCTTTATTACTGAGGTGGTAGGACTGCTGGATGTCCCACGCTTTCGGCGAAAGGAGGTACTACTACTAGATTACAATTTTCTCCATTCTTACAGCGGAGGCGTGCAAGAGCAGTGAAAACACGCAGGCTCAGTGATTACATGGCCCACCTCACACTATCACCGTGCGACACCTAACTCTTTACATAGTACTCCCTCCGTTCCTAAATATTACTAGATGAGTCCCCGCGCGTTGCCGCGGAACAGCGGTATATCTCTCTGCGCAAAATTATCGATTTCATAGAACTAAAAAAACTCTATAACCGCATGACAAATGTGGTAGCCAAACTAAATAAACTCCCATCATCATTTAGATCATCCCACGTAAGGAAAAAAGATCAGCCAACTCCTACTGCATAATGGGATTATATTTTTCTTTTTGACATGTTAATGGGACTTAAAAGCTCACTTACATGCATGCTACCGGTGCATGCTTGCATGCAGACATGTTGATGTGATTTAAAACCCACTCACATGCATGTGCCACGGTATTTCTGCATGCTTGCATGTGGCTTAGTGCGGAGCCTCTCAACGTCTAGATCAGACGGCTATTATGGACTGATTTACTTCATCTAACGGCTACATCAATTTTGATGATGTGGCTCAAGGAGAGGATAGAGAATTCCTAGTAGTGGGGGCTAGCTATTACTAGTAGATAAGTCTTTGTAGAGATTCCACTACATACGGAACAAAATGAATGAATCTACACTTAAAATGCATCTATATACATCCGCATGTGGTTCATGGTGAAATCTCTACAAAGACTTATATTTAGGAACGGAGGAAGTACTAGTATAGTACGTACTGTAATTTATCAGCGAGATAAATTTGTACAATGCTATGAAGCTTCCAGCTTCTGTTACATGTATCTTGCGTCCAAGGTTGCCCGTTGCAACATTTCATCAAATACAAAGGAGACTAACATGCATGCTATTGCATCTCAATGATTGACAGATCATAGCAAATATGTACTCCCTCCGTTCCAAAATAAGTGTCTCAACTTTGTGCAAACTTTAGTACAAAGTTGTACTACTACTAAAGTTGACACTTATTTTGGAACAGAGGCAGCTAAAGAAAAAAACGATCCATGCAGTCCCTAGCCCTTGAACCGTGAACCCTGACCAGGCTTCAATTTGCTGGCAACGTTCGAGCTTCCTAATAAATGAAGTTTGCAACCTTTTGACCATCGGATCATTTTGTGCAGTTTCACCAAAATCGAGATGAGCATCCCTGTGGCAAAGAAATTGAAGAAGCGTGATTAGAATAAGATTACTGGGACTAGTTGATGAGACATAAACTCATCACAAATACAGTACGTAGAAGCCAGTAGAGGTATGTGCGGGGCAAAGAAGTAGAGAAATATCCACAGGGAGTGATGTGGGCAGCTGGAGCAGTGGTGCAAGCCGGCTGTAAAGGGAGTTGTACCTGAGGGACGTAGCTCAACCTTGAGGAGGGCGGCGGGAGGCGGCAACTGCCCACGTCGCGGCAGTGAGCAAGGGACGAAGGCAACCTCACCGGCTTTGTGAGAGAGAACGGCGGGGACCCCTGATCGGGACGTGCCGACAGTGGGTTTTCGCCGTCGGCGACGGCCACCGCATCTACACTAAGCATCCACCCCTTCCCCAAGCGGACGTGATCCGCCGGGATGTTAGAGATGTGGCCACAGTCGTTTTGTGCGAGAGAGTGTGAAGAGAGCAACCCCAGCAAGCAACCGTGTAGGCTGGCCCGTCCTGACTATGTATATAGTGGAGCGGTTTCCTTTTCTCTCCATATGAACCTATCATATTGCGTACGTGCCACTGAAGAAAAAAAACTTTATTTATAAATGACGCGGCACCTACTACTCGTTCTCCTATAACCTTGCGCTTGGCATCTCCAAAATATTAACCTTGCGATTGGCTCTTCGCCTCTTCGGGAAGTCGAGCAATAATGGTAGTGCAGTATATATCGTTCTGGCTATATGAGACCGAATGAATTGCTGCACGTCCACCACGTGGGCGAGGGTCGAGGGGCGAGGGAGAGTGCTACATACGGAGCAAAATGAGTGAATCTACACTCTAAAATACGTCTATATACATCAGTGTTTGGAGTATGTACTAGTAGTTCATATTGAAATCTACTAAAGGACATATATATTCCAAACAATATGATATAATCTCTATAACCAAGGTAGTAGGGACGAGGAGTAAACGGAGGGAGTAGTAAATTTTTCTCCTCGTCCTGCGAGCCACCGCGCGCATGGGCGAGGGAGCGGGCGTAAGGCGGAGCAAGCTTCACCTCATCCTGCGAGCCACCGCGCCCGTGGGCGGGGGAGACGGCGTACTAAGCAAGCTTCTCCTCGTTCTGCGAGTTGACGGGACACATCAAAAGTACTCCAGTGTATAGAGCCTTGCCTCTAAGGTAGGCCCCACATGGTTTGCCTCTTTTTTTAACATAACACGTCAAGTCGCAATTTGTTTGTTCACCCGTGGTAGACGATCCTCCCTCCACCAAGTGGACAACCAGTACACGTGCCAAATTACCACGTGGGCTGCCTTTTTCGTACAGAAATGAGCTCCACCGTGTACCCGCGCGGGTGTGGTTGGGAAAGAGACGGGAGTACGTGCGCCGTGCATGCACCTCTTCTCTTCGTGCACGTCCCCCACCTACGTGGGTGTGTGTGAGAGATACAAACCGCGTTCGTGAGTGTTTTTTGTTTTGGGGTGGGGGTGGGGTGGGGGTTGATTTCGTGAATTATTTGTGGGAATATGTGTCGATGACATCTCAAACAAAATTTTGCATGCAATGTGTGTGAAATGGAGGCCTATCCATATCATACATAGAGGGTCGGGCAATCCACGAGAAGAGAGGGAGCGGTCATAGCTATCGATAGAGTCGAAGAGAGGATCAAGTGGGTGGGTGCGAGATCGATGAAGAGAGCCATCGAAATTGTGTGTGTGTGCAAGTCAAAGATATAGGGCGACTGGCCTACCGGAACGTTAGAGGGCACATGTCAAGTTTGTGTGTGGCAGGGAGACATGACTAGAGCGCTCGATGTATCGGTGTGTGTGGGGGGAGGGGGTGGGGGGAGGGGTAGGCAGAGGCCTAACTATAGAGGTAGAACGACTCGTATATGTGTTGAGAAGGAGAGACCCAGCTATGTCTTGAGGGAGATCGGTCGACATCCATACATAACTGAAGGACGGGAAATATGATGGGACAGAGAGAGAGAGGAGAGAGAGAGGGAGGGAGAGGGAGGGAGAGGGGTAGAGTGCTGGATGGGTGATGGAGTTGCTTCTCGAAGATGGTGGGAGAGGCCTACTAGACAAACTGAGGGTGGAACTGCAATGTTATCAATAAGAGTGGGGATGTGTTTCTGTGTGTGCCTGTGCGTGATAGATCTGTCGGGACGCATCCATGGATGATGAAGGGGAACCATGTGTTTGGTAAGCAAACCTAACTAGATCGGTAGATCAATTGTTGTTTGTCGGAGGAAGGGAGAGACACAACTAATGAGGTAGATCGATTGACGTGTGGGTAAAAACGAGTTATAAGGACCTAGCTAGCTATATGTATAGCGAGAGATCGGTCGGTGTACGTCCATTTGTTAGAGGCAAATAAGGCCCAGCGAGACGGATAGACAGAGAGAATGGAGCTAGGAGGTGGTGCGAGAGGCCCAACTACTAGCTAGATAGGGGGAGGAGTGTGCGGTTGTGAGATCGATGAAAAGAGGGGCGAGAGTTTACACGTGTGTCTGACCGTATGAGAGACACGAGGCAAGGACACATAAAGGAGGAGATTGAAGGTGTGTGTGTATGTTGTAGGCAGGCATCGCTGGAGAGGTTTATCGATCGGTGTGTGTCGGAAAGGAGTTGTGGAGACTCTGGGAGAACGACCTAAAGAAAAAAATGAATGTGCCCGGTGGATAGAATGCCGAGGGAGGGGGAGGGCGAGGAGGGCGTGTGCATGCACGAGAGAAAGTTAGTGGTAGCTACAAAGGTTAGAGGATTGTGTGGGTGTAAGAGACTAACAAAGATCATAATTTGATATGAAAGCGGATTCATATATTTGAATAGGAGATCATAGTGTTTTAAACATTGCATGCATGAATATAGCGGTGATACACGTGCTGTGCACATGTTATACCATAATGTGATAATGCATGGCGTTTGCAACTCACAGCTAAATGCCGAACAATCTAAACCATACTATACATCAAACAATCTCACATTTTATTTGAATTTGTGATAATGTGTGGCGTTTGCAGCTTACAACTAAATATCGAACAATCTAAACAATACTATATATCGAACATTCTCACATTTTATTTGAATTTGTGGTAATGTGTGGTGTTTGCAACTCACATCTAAATACTTGTAGGCGTAGGGGGCGGGGCACCATACATAATGTGATAAACACATTATACATATGAGACATGGTTTAGATTATGAAGATCTAGCTAGAGCTAGAAATGTAATGTGATTTGAAATCAAAATAAAGTGGATTCAAAAAATCTAGTTCGAGTTCATATAGTACACATAGTTCATATGTAACTCGAGACTAATCATGTGGTGTGCTGTGAAGATAATACACAAACGATGGTTTAACTTGACAATAATGATGATTGTAGATCTTATTAAAACAGAGAAACGAATTCAAATGCTTTGACTTCACAACAATCATTACTGTAGATCTTATTCAAATAGAGAAACGAATTCAAATTTAGTTCATATTGAAGCGGTAGTATATACGTTTGGAATGCACTAAAACGTTCATTTGAGTAGTAGGTTGCATGCATTATACACGTAGCGAAATATTTTAATTGAACATAACATGAATTCAAAGTTTTGAATGACATTTGTAGTGCGCATTGATTTGGTACAGTACACGTTAGGCTTGTCCGGAAATTTCAACCCGCGCCTTGTTAGCCCGAAATATTTAAGATATATCTTTGTCTCGTTGTGCTCCGACAACTCCCTCCATCTCAACCCGCGCCTTGCTATTCCGAAATTACAACGCGCGCGAAAACTCCCACCTCCTGTGAAATCCCGACACGCGAAATGCCCGTGGTACCCCTGAACCGAAAGAACCGCCTCAAATCGGTGGGGGTACTTTCGTAACTTACCCCACATTTCGGACAAGCGCGTCTCTAAGCCATGGTTCCCCACTGCCATCCCATCCGCCCACCCATTCGTACACCGAGGCCGCGAAAACCCGCGACGAAACCCCACACCCTGCTCCGTCCGCCACCCAGCCGGAGCCTCTTCCCCGACGACGTCGTCCACAGCAACACCTCGACGTCCCTCATCCACCGTACCGGATGAGGATCCGTCGTCGATCTCATCGTCCCGCCGGTTCAGCCACCCCGTCCTCCACCTCCAAGGAGCTGCCCCGACGTTCCCCTCGTCTTTCGCGCCACCTCCATTCCCACACCGCCGTCTTCACCTGCACCACCGGAAGAGCATCATCATCACCGTTTCCTCGGATGAAGCTGCGGCCTAATCGGCGCCACCAAAGAGGTTGTACACTAATCGCCGCATTTTCTTCTTGATTCGATCTCACGGTGCTGCCGGCGCTCGGTCCCGAGCCGACACGGCGCGGCTCCATCCACGGCGGCGTCGCCGGCCACTTCCTCCACGGCGTCGCTCCCTCGGCGGCGACGTCCACATCAGTAGGAGCTGCTGCTGCTTTAGCTCTCGCTCGCGCTGCTGCTCTGCTCTTGCTCTCGGTCCCCTGCCTGGTCTGCTCTTGCTATTGCTCTTGCTCGCGCTGCTGCTCTCGCTCTTGCTCTTGCTTGCGATGCTGCTCCGATTTAGCTACACTTCAGTCGACTGAATCGACTTTTGGGTCAGTCGATTTTCAGGGGGTGGGGGGGGGCTCGCCGGGGTGAAGGAAGAACCAGCCGCAGCGGGGAGGGGGGCTCGCCGGAGAGGTACCCCACTATCTATCTTAGGGTTCAGGATGGGGGCGGTGGTCGCCGGCGGTGGCGGGGCGTTGGCGGGGCGGTGGCGTGGGGATCGCCGGAGAAAAAGCTCGGCACGGGGGGGGCCTAGAGGGATGGCCGGGGCGGCGGCGGACCGGCGGTGGGGAGTGTTTTCGGGGCGGGCGGGGCGGCGCACCGCCGGCCGCGGGCGGCGGGGGGCTGCTGTTTGGCCGGTGGTGGCTGGCGGCTCAGGGGGGTGGAGGTTGAAGATGAACCGCAGGCCCTTGATTTCGTATCCAACGGCTGCAAAATCGACTGACCAGAGATGAAAAAGTCAGTCGACCGACGTGTAGCCTCACCTTGCTAGTGCGTTCAGTTTCGACAGCAAAATTCAGTTTCGACAGCAAAATTCAGTTTCGACAGTTAAGTTCAGTTTCGACAGTTAAGTTCAGTTTCGACAGTTAAGTTCAGTTTCGACAGTTAAGTTCAGAGATGAGCGGCTGATGTATTTTACATCTAGCACTTTGTGGTTATGTATTTTACGTCATGTATTGGAGATGCTATTAGAATTCCACTCAGGTTAACGTTGTTCGTTGTCTCTCTTGTCCTGCTTCAGCCTCGGCGTCGTACAACTCACCGGAGCTGCTCCAACGACGAAACCCTCCATCACAGCGGAGCAGTACCTCGGGCTCCATCTCCAGACGCCTAAGATCTTCTTCCCCTCCTCCGACAGCAAAGTCAGCCGGAGCATCCTCACCGGCCAACCCAATCACGCTGAGATCGACATGGCTTCGCCAAAGAGGTTGTACACTTGTTGCATCTCTTTTTACTCTACATGTTATATATATTGTCCACTGAGCACACGGATTTGTTCCTTTAGTGTCTCCTTGAAAGAAAAAACGTAGGAATTTTAATTTTCACTTGTCCTCCTTTTCAAATTCCTATTCATGAAGCACAAGACTAAGAGATAGTAGCATAATAGCATTATAACCGTACATTTTCTTGTGGTTTGACTTAATCTCACCATGCTTCTTTGCATCCTGTGATCTTCCAATTGTTGTGAATCAAACACCCAGATTGGCAGAAATCCTGTGTTTTTAAATTCTCTGTTTTGCACGTGCATTCCTATCCTATTCCTGTCTATTTCCTATCCCTGCATTGTTGGAATCCTCCAATTCAAACGAGCCCTTACAGAATTACTTCTCTTACAGATAGTTGTCAAAGAAAACCTTGCGTGGTTTGTCCCGCTCCTGCTGCGCCGTCGTCCACCCCAGCTCAGCTGCTCCAACGACAGAAGGGTCCAGCACAGCAGGGATCCGGCCTCCAGACTGTCTTTCGCCGCCTCAGATCTTCTTCCCCGCCGCTGGCAGCCATGAAAACTGCATTACCATCATCAACCGAGCAGATGACCTCGAGGACTACACGGGTCCGCAAGAGAGGTCGCACTCTTTCGTGTCTGCTTACGTTATGCATCGCTTAATATTACATGCTACTTTATCGTCCTGTTCACCGATTAGACTCTGAGTCAGCTCCAAACTAATGGTCAAACTTGAGTTTTTAAATGGTTGTGGGGTACATATCGGGGCCGCTATCAATAGTATCTATCTACTATCTGGTTAATCTCCGGTGTCTACTATGAGTTTCATGTTGGGTGGGAAACAAACAGTAAAGAAGCCATTATCTGTATTTTTTAACTGAAGCCATTATCTGCCTGCTATTATTGGTTTTGGGTCTATCCACAGGTTGCTACCATCACTCTGGATTTCTGCATGCACTCCTTACATAATCTCACTATGTTTTATTCCTATGCATGACAGTTATTGTAAACAATGGAACTGAACATGTAGAGCAAAAGAGACGAGCCTTGCGTGGCAATAAAATTTCATGCAGACGTCGCTCCATGGTAGGCGCAAAGGCAGCCCCCCTCCACGCATTTCGGATTGTAATCGAGAGGAAGATATCTGTTCTGAGGGGGATTCAGAAGGAGAAGACAACTCCTATTTACCCCCTGAGGTCTTCGCTCTAACTTGGCATGCTGATGTTGGTTATATCATGCATATGGTGTCTTGCATTGCTTACTTTATACATCAAATATGTCATCTGCTTAGTTTAGACATCCTTTGTGCGAATGCCATCTGTTTAGTTTATTCATCGTTTATGTGAATTATGCAACGCCATCTTGTTTAGCCAGGCATCATATATGTGAATTTTGCAATGCCATCCTGCTTAGCCAGTCATCTTATATGTAAATTATATCAGGCCATCCTTTTTTTCGTTACATATTACATTTGTCAACAATGTTAGTACATTCAACTGCTCTTCGTGTGCATCAGCCATTTGACACGGTGATGGCAAATTCTGGAGTGAAAACAAGGTCTTCAGAGCAGACTATGCTATCTGACGAAGCGCATATCTCGCTGGTTACGGATAGCTCCTCAGAGGAGGATTCAGAGACAGATGACCAGTCCTATTCCCCCCCCCGAGGTGTATGCTCTAACTTGGCAGGGTTATGTTGCTCATATCGTGCGTATGGTGTCTCGCATTGCTATGTCATTTGATTAGTTTAGACATGCTTTGTGTGAATGCCACCTGTTCAGTGTCTAATTACCATATATGTGAATTATGCATTGCCATCTTGTTGCAAGACATTATATATGTGAATTATACAATGCTATCTTGTTGCAAAGGCATTATATATGTGAATTATGCAATGCCATGCTGTTTAGCCAATCATCATGTATGTGAATTATATCATGCTATCATTTTTTGTATTACGTGTTCCATTTGTCGACAACGTTTGTATATTCAACTACTCTTCCTGTGCATCAGCCATTTGAAGCGGTGATGGAAGTATCTGGAGTGAAAACAAGGTATTCAGAGCAGACAATGCTACCTGCTGAAGCAGACATCTTGCTGGTTACAGAGAGCTCCTCAGAGGAGGATTCAGAGACTGATGACCAGTCCTATTTCCCCCCTGAGGTCTATGCTCAAACTTGGCAGGGTTATATTACCCATGTCATGCATGTTGTCTTGCATTGCTTAGTTTTTACATCATATATGGATTGCCATCTGCTTACTTGCTTACTATATAAATCATATATTTGAATTATATCATGCCATCATGTTTACATAGTACATACACATCATCTATCTGAATTATGGCATGGCAACCCATTTAATAAAGACATCATATAGTTATATCATCTCATCCTGTTTAGTGTTTACAGTCATCATATTTTGAATTATGGCATTCTATCCGTGAATGTATGTGAATTATGGCATGCCAACCTATTTAATAAACACATTATATAGTTATGTCATGTCATCCTGTTTACATAGTCTCATATTTTGAACTATGTCTTTCCATCTTTTTTAGTTAGCCATCATAATGTGAAATTGTGTCATGCTATCCTGTTTAGTTAGCCATCATATATGTGAAATTGTGTCATGCTATCCTGTTTGGTTAGACAACATAAATATGAATTATTTCATGCCCTCTTTTATTCCCCACTATCCATTGCACCTGTCTATCATACAATGTCTATACTTTCAATTACTTTTCTTGTTTATCAGCCATTTGAATTGGAGAGCGTGATGGCAGTATCTAAGGGAGTAACAACACGGTCTTCAGAAAAGATAGTGCTACCAGTTGATGCAGATAGAACCACGGTTGTACTTGCCCAAGGACCAGATCCACCACACATAACCCAGACTCTCGCAGATTGTACCCCTACCCAGTTGGACAGAGAACCAGCTACACCCCTTCTAACCCCAACCCCGGCAGATAGTAACCCAGTTCCAGTTGACACAGCACCGTCTCCACCACAGAGCACCCAAACACGAGCAGTTAGTAAGGGAACTGCAGTGCCCAAAGCACGAGGACCACCACTCCGAATCCCAACTCAACGCTTAAAGGAGAAGAAGATTTGTTCTCAGGTCAGGTTCTGTAGCTATGGTTCATACTCCTTTGCTCTTGCATTACTGTATTTACTCATACCAACTATTTTCAAATTTGAAGGATGGAATTGAAACTCCAATGGCGCAACAGGTATGTTTTAAACCTGTTTCTTTAACTGGTTTGCTGTTGTAACCTGCTCTATGTTGATTTCAGTTTCAATTGAATAAACAGTTATGTTCTCATGTCATGCACATTACAAGTGTTGTTATTGCTCTATAGTTACCCACACTTATATTCTGTCTATTCTGCTTTGTCTTGAACAAATATTATTTGAACTGTGTCTCTATCTTGATTTGGCAACAAAAACTAGAATGATATAGACCATAAAGTGACCATGGTACATAGATATATGTTTGTTTCATGCTGTTATCCTGTCCACTTTACTACTGAACTCATTTACCAAAATGAGTTTCATATACAACATGGTAAACATGTGATGTGTCTGCTTGTTTCTCTTTTAGAATGCGGACAAAATATTGGAGAACAGTACCGCGTTATCCAATGGTAAAGGAAGTAATGCAGATAAGGTTCAAGATAGTGAGACATCCCTGTTGGTCTCCAAGAAAGCTGATAAAAACTATCTTGACGACAGTGAGGGAACCCAAAAGTCCTGTCTTGATGTAGTGTTCGAGTTACTGGCCACTACTGCTGGCACAAGCTCTTCGAACTCGCTGCCTGAATCAGTTCGTCTTCTTGAGTCTCAACTTCAAGTTGAAAGACATCGATCAGATGTGCTGCGACAGGAAGCTGAAGGACTGAGGAAGTCCCTGCAGAATTCAGATGCATATTTTCTGGTGCAACAGCAAGCGCTGGAGGATTTAAGCGCCAAACAAGAGAAAGTTAATAAGCTTGCTAAGCATCTTGCCAGCATTATGGGTACCCAGGATATTGTTTCTTGAGATCTTCTGAAGTGGTTTCAGTTCTGGATTTGTTTTGCTGCGGCGTTTATTTGCGCTGGTCGCCAACTTTGACAACCAGTGTATATGATATGCTGCTTTGTTCCCTATATTTGCACTGGTGGCGAACTTTGATGCCCAGTGGATGTAATATGTGTAATAGCCGTGATAGCCTAGCGTTAGTTGCTTGCTTATTTATTTCCTTGTTGTCTTGTTTATTTGTTTGCTTGTAGTCATTGCAGTTCTTTTTCCGCGGTTAGCTAGTGGCTGCAATAACCTATTTTTTAAAACTAGGCCACAATAACCATGGGCTAATATTTACTGTAGTGACACTGGGCCTCCTACTGGCCGTAGAAACAGTGGGCCTTCTACGGGCCGTAGAAACAATGGGCCTTCTACGGGCCGTAGAAACAATGGGCCTTCTGCGGGCCGTATCATCAATGGGCCTTATACGGGCCGTATGATCGATTGGCCAAACATGGGCCAAACAGACCGCATTATGGCCGTAAACGGGCTAGAGTTGGAATCGTCCGTTCATGGGCCGACCATAACGGGCCATCGTTAATAGGCCGTATTTGGTGATGCTATGAAAATGGCCCAACAGACTAACGGTCCACAAACGGGCCGACTGTAACGACGGGCTGAATTTGGCCCACAAGCAGAAAATGACAGTAACGGGCCGTAAGTAACCGAATGCTGCAAATGAGCCCAAGAATAAATGGGCCCTCAGAAGGCCGAAAGTTAACTTGGGCTGGAAACGGCCCAACGGAATAACGGGCCGTTAATGGGTATAAAGTGATACACTGTTCATTACGGGCCAGTTTCACCACGGGCCGTTAATGGGTGTAAAGTAATACACTGTTCATTACGGGCCAGTTTCAGCACGGGCCGCTAATGGGCCAAGAGTTACAAAGGGCCTCATATGGGCCGAAAGACGTCATGGGCTATACATGGGCCAGAAGTGAAAACGGGCTGGAATCATATTGGATGGCCCAGATGACGCTACTGGGCCTAATTCGGATAGGGCGTAACGGGCCTTGGGTTAGCGGGCTGTAAATGGGCTATATGCGAACAGGCCGTTAACAGGCTTTCCATGGGCCGGCCCGCCAGCTTTTGACCAAGTCAAACGGGCCGGCCTTTTCACAGGAATGGGCCACTGTTGGGCCGTGCCACGTGTCGACGTATCATAGGCGCCTTCTGTCCAGTGAGTGGATGACATCTGTCCCAACGATGAGCCGACACGTGTTTCCTCTAGCCAATGATGATTTTACACGTGGAAAATCCCCATTGGTCGGGGCTGTTAACGGGTTATCGGAACCAAAACCCGACCCGATAGCTTAACGGCATTCCGTTACGGTGGATGCCACGTGTCGGTCACCCTTGACGAAAGCACTTCTGTGACGCGCGATTTATCGTCATGGAAGTGGACACTTCCGTGATGATAATTTTGGTAATGTCATGGAACACTTCTACGACAGCACAGGTATGACTATCTTGATTCTGTCATAAATTTGTCATGGATGTACATGCATGACAAAAAACGCGACCTACTGTGACAAACACGTATCATCACGGAAGTGTATTTTTTTTGTACTGCACTCATGGTGAGTCATGACGAATATCACTTGGAAGGACAGCTTCCGCTCCATAAACCATGAAGAAGGGTGTATAACCCGTACATCTATTGGGGGTGGTGTTAATGCTCCATAAAACGGAAGGCAACTCTTCAACCCAACAACCATGTTCCTCTGCAAAGGAACCATAAGCCCGGGCTTGATCCCCTTCAAGATTTCCTGATTAGCTCTCTCCGCTTGACCATTAGACTAGGGGTGGTCCACTGAAGACACATCAAGACGGATGTGCTCTCTTTGACAGAACTCCTCCATAGCACCCTTGGAAAGATTCATGCCATTGTCTATTATAATGCTGTGTGGAAAACCAAAACGGAATATCACCTTCTTCATAAATTGAACCGCCGTGGCTGCATCACATTTGCTAACTGGCTCTGCCTCCACCCACTTGGTAAATTTATCAACCGCCACCAAGAGGTGGGTCTTCTTATCCTTAGACCTCTTAAAGGGTACAACCATATCAAGCCCCGAGGTTGCAAACGGCTAGGTAATTGGAATCATCCTCAGCTCCTGAGCCGGAACATGAGCCCGGCGTGCAAACTTCTGACAGCCATCGCACCTTTTGACTAAGTCCTCAGCATCAGCATGAGCCGTCAGCCAATAGAAACCATGACGAAAAGCCTTAGCCACCAGGGACTTTGAAACAGCATGATGACCACAATCACCTTTGTGAATTTCGCATAAAATTTCACGACCTTCTTCAGGAGAAACACAACGTTGAAAAGCCCCTCAGACACTGCAATGATGTAGCTTGCCATTGACAATAGTCATGGACTTGGAATGCCGGATTATCTGCCTGGCCAGAACTTCATCCTCTGGTAACTCACCCCAGTTCATATACACCAAATATGGGATCGTCCAATCCGGGGTGACATGAAGCGCCGCCACCAACTGAGCCTCCGGATCAGGAATAGCTAAGTCCTCCTCCGTGGGTAGCTTGACCGACGGGTTATGCAAAACATCAAGAAAAACATTGGGCGGCACCGGTTTACGCTGGGAGCCCAACCGGCTTAAAGCGTCCGCCGCTTCATTCTTTCGCCAGTCTACATGATCAACCTGATAACCCTTGAAATGACCTGCAACAATATCCACCTCTCGACGATACACTGCCATGAGGGGGTCCTTGGAATCCCAAGTACCAGAAACTTGTTGAGCCACTAGGTCCGAGTCACCAAAACATTTAACCCGGCTCAGATTCATCTCCTTAGCCATCCGAAGACCATGGAGCAGGGCCTCGTACTCAGCTGCATTATTAGTACAAGGAAACATCAAGCGGAGAACATAACAAAATTTGTCACCTCGGGGGGAAGTAAGAACCACTCCAGCCCCCGAGCCCTCCAATTGCCTGGATCTGTCGAAATGAATCGTCCAGTATGTGTTATCCGGTCTATCCTCCGGCACCTGCAACTCTGTCCAGTCATTGATGAAATCCACGAGTGCTTGAGACTTGATGGCCGTGCGAGGCATATATTTTAATCCGTGAGGCCCAACCTCAATAGCCCACTTAGCAACCTGGCCAGTCGCTTCTCTGTTCTGGATGATATCTCCCAAAGGAGCAGAACTGACCACAGTAATGGGATGGCCCTGAAAGTATTGCTTCAGCTTCCGGATCGCCATAAAAACCCCATATACAAGCTTCTGCCAATGTGGATATCTCTGTTTTGACTGAATGAGCACCTCACTAATATAATAAACCGGCCGTTGAACCGGATACTCCTTTCCTGCCTCCTTGCGCTCCACCACAATAGCCACGCTGACAGCCCGAGCATTAGCAGCCACATATAATAGCAGTGGTTCCTTGTCAATGGGAGCAGCAAGAACAGGTGGTTCGGCAAGCTGCCGCTTTAGAGCCTCAGACGCTTCATTAGCCGCATCACTCCAGACAAAGTTGTCTGTTTTCTTCAGCATTTGATATAAAGGGATGGCCTTCTCTCCGAGACGACTTATAAACCGCTCAATGCTGCAATCCGGCCTGCCAGTCGCTGAACATCATTGATGCACTTCGGTTTAGATAGTGAAGTAATAGCCTTGATCTTCTCCGGATTAGCTTCAATGCCCCTGTTAGACACCAGAAAACCCAAAAGCTTGCCTGCTGGCACACCAAAAACACACTTGGCCGGGTTGAGCATCATCTTATAAACCCGGAGGTTATCAAAGGTCTCCTTTAAGTCATCTATTAATGTTTCCTCCTTCCTGGACTTTACCACAATATCATCCACATAAGCATGAACGTTGCGCCCAATCTGGTTATGAAGACAATTCTGAACACAACGCTGTAAGTTGCCTGGGCACTCTTGAGCCCAAAGGGCATAGACACATAGCAGAAGGCTCCAAAGGGAGTTATAAAAGCTGTCTTCTTCTGGTCCTTAACTGCCATCTTAATCTGATGATAACCTGAATAAGCATCCAGAAAACTCAAACGCTCACAACCCGCCGTAGCATCAATGATTTGATCGATACGGGGAAGGGCAAAAGGATCAGCCGGACACGCTTTGTTCAAATCCGTGTAATCCACACACATACGCCAGGTGCCATTCTTCTTAAGCACCAGCACCGGATTAGCCAACCACTCCGGATGAAAAACTTCAACAATGAACCCTGCCGGCAAGAGCCGGGCTACCTCCTCACCAATAGCCTTGCGCCTCTCTTCATTGAACCGGCGAAGGAATTGTCGGACCGGTTTAAACTTGGGATTAATATTAAGGGTGTGCTCAGCGAGTTCCCTCGATACACCTGGCATGTTAGAAGGCTTCCATGCAAAGATATCCCGATTCTCACGGATGAACTCGATGAGTGCGCTTTCCTATTTCGGATCTAGATTTGCACTGATGATGAACTGTTTGGATGAATCGCCGGGCACAAAGTCAACCATCTTAGTCTCATCAGCCGATTTAAACTTCAAGGCCGGATCATGCTCCGTGGCCGGTTTCTTCAAAGAAGTCATGTCCGCCGGATCAACGTTGTCCTTATAGAACTTCAACTCCTCTGCTGCACAAACCGACTCAGCATAGGCCGCATCACCTTCCTCACACTCCAAAGCGATCTTGCGGCTTCCATGTACTGTGATAGTCCCTTTATGACCCGGCATCTTGGGCTGCAGATAAACATAACATGGTCGTGCCATGAACTTAGCATAAGCCGGCCGTCCAAACAGGGCATGATACGGGCTTTGGATTTTCACCACTTCGAAAGTCAATGTCTCTGATCTTGAGTCATACTCATCTCCAAAAGTGACTTCCAGAGCTATTTTACCAACCGGATAAGCTGATTTGCCAGGCACCACACCATGGAAAACAGTGTTCGACGGTTTAAGATTCTTACCTGTCAACCCCATACGACGGAAGGTGTCATAATATAAGATATTGATACTGCTGCCTCCGTCCATGAGCACCTTAGTGAACTTATAACCTCCAACCTGAGGCGCCACCACCAACGCCAAATGACCCGGATTGTCAACCCGGGGCGGATGATCCTCTCGGCTCCAGACAATAGGCTGCTCAGACCATTGCAAATAACGAGGCACTGTCGGTTCAACCGAGTTCACCGCTCGTTTATGAAGCTTCTGATCGTGTTTGCATAAGCTGGTGGTGAAAACGTGGTACTGTCCACTATTCAACTGCTTTGGGTGACTTCGGTACCCTGACTGTTGCTGCTGCGGTCCTTGTTGGTTATAACCACCCTGGTTGCTCTGATTGCCTTGATTGCCATGTCCACCCTGATTGCCTTGGAATCCTGAACCGGAGTAGCGTCCTCCATAACCCGGCCCATAGGACCCGGATCCTGAACCACCGGATGGCCCATGATCATTCCGGAAGAAATCTAAATTTTTGAATTCTCGCATGATATAACAATCTTTCCAGAGGTGCGTGGCCGGTTTGTCCTGCGTTCCATGCTTCGGCAGGGCTGGTTCAACAGGTAATTTAGGCGCTCCGGATTAGGACTGGGCTCTGCCCTTCTTGGGGGCGGCTTTCCTTTACGACGCTGACCATTACCCTATGTATTGGTGTTAGCCACAAAATCTGAATTATGATCTGCTTTCCGCTTACCATTATTATTGTGGCCCGTCGGGTTATGCTGCTGCTCCTTGGCGTTGCCGTTCTTCTTTCCCTTCCCCGGTTTGTCATCGTCAGACTCGGGGTCCTTGGTACTATCAGAATCAACATACTTAACTAGAGCAGCCATAAGTGTTCCCATGTCATTGCAGTGACGCTTGAGCCGTCCCAACTTCAACTTTAAAGGCTGAAACCGACAATTCCCCTCCAATGTTATAATCGCCGAGTCGGCATTGATGCGATCCGAAGAATGTAAGATCTCTGAAACCTGGCGCACCCAATGGGTTGTTGACTCGCCTTCTCCCTGGACGTAGGCGGCTAAGTCCACAATTGACATAGGTTGCTTGCACGTGTCTTTGATGTTTGCTATAAACCGGGCTTTTAACTTAGCCCATGTCCCAATGGAATTAACTGGTAAGCTTTTCAACCACGTGCGAGCTGTTCCATCCAACATCATAGCGAAATATTTTGCGCATGCCGCTTCATCCACATCTAACATCTCCATAGCCATCTCATAACTCTCAATCCATGACTCAGGAGGCACATCAGCGGTGTAATTAGGCACCTTACGGGGGCCCTTGAAATCCTTGGGCAGCCGTACATTGCGCAAAGCCGGGACGAGGCAGAGCACCCCCCAAGAGCTGAAAGTAAGGCCTTGCTCTACGGAAGCCATCGGATGAACCGGAGAGAGCTGACGGTCCTGCGCTGCTAACTCGGCTTCTCGACGTGCTTCGTTGTTCACCACATCCTGAGCATTTGTCCCACCACGCGCCGGATTAGGTCCTCGAGGAGCGTCTCGGTTCCGCGTACTGCTTGACACAGCCGGTTCATCGATGTGCCTGCTATAACTCCGGCTCGGGCGTGGGGTTGAATGAATTCTGTCTCGGCTGTATGAATAAGCCTGCTGCTGCACCATAGCCGTCTGAACAAGATCCCTAGCACGCCGCGTCTCAACCGCCGCTGGGGATTCACCCTCCATTGGAATAGCGGCTAATCGTGATGCGGCAGCGATCATATTATCCAAAGGGGTGGAGAAGTGACCCGACGGCGCCGGTACATACTGCAGTGCGTTATGGGTCCGTCGAGGGGGATCCGTCACCCGTGGCTGATCCGGTGCTCCGGCCCTCGGCGTCTCAATCCGGTTCACCGCTGCCGGATTACTGGTTCCTGCTCCTGGCGTGCCAAAGAGATTCATTGCCTCATAAACCGGTGGTAGTCGTGACCGATGCCTTCTCCTTAACACGTCGTTTGAAGCATTCTGATCCAACAGGAGTCGATAATTTTCCACCTGAATCCGCTGTGCTTGTGCCTCTAAAGCGGCCCGCTCCTCAGCCATCCTCGTTTCTTCAGCCGCTAAGTCCTCCTTAGCTTGGGTTATCTGATCCTACAGCTTAGCCACCTCCGCATTATGCTGATCTTGGGTGTCGGCGGTAACTTGTGTGGTCAGTAAGGTCGTCCAGGCGTCCAATAAATCGGACAAGATTTGGGCCGGCCGGCGCGCGGGGCCTCCCGCCGCAGCTGCCGATCCGGAAATTATTGCTGCCGCGGTTGAAGATTGCAACGTGGGCTGAGTTCCAGCCATGAAGATCGCAACCCGGTTCGACGGTTCAAAGGGGTCTGGAAAACTGTCGCCATCGGAATAGCCCCCAAACTGGCCATCTTGCAGTTGGTACAGTGACTTGGTCTCCCCGGTGGATGACTCGTCATCTGTGTAGACGACGATCTTGCCATCGGCCGCCGGTTCAAGTTCCGCACCATTGATGAATCCTACGAACGCACGCTTCACGGCGGGCTGAACCCGGGCAGGGCTTGCATGCTGAGCCTGTTGGAAATATGCCCTAGAGGCAATAATAAATGGTTATTATTATATTTCCTTGTTCATGATAATTGTCTATTGTTCCTGCTATAATTGTGTTATCCGGAAATGGTAATACATGTGTGAATACATAGACCACAACGTGTCCCAAGTAAGCCTCTAGTTGACTAGCTTGTTGATCAACAGATAGTCATGGTTTCCTGACTATGGACATTGGATGTCATTGATAACGGGATCACATCATTAGGAGAATGATGTGATGGACAAGACCCAATCCTAAGCATAGCACAAAAGATCGTGTAGTTCGTTTGCTAGAGCTTTTCCAATGTCAAGTATCATTTCCTTAGACCATGAGATCGTGCAACTCCCGGATACCGTAGGAGTGCTTTGGGTGTACCAAACGTCACAACGTAACTGGGTGACTATAAAGGTGCACTACGGGTATCTCCGAAAGTGTCTGTTGGGTTGGCACGGATCGAGACTGGGATTTGTCACTCCGTATGACGGAGAGGTATCTCTGGGCCCACTCGGTAATGCATCATCATGATGAACTCAATGTGACTAAGGAGTTAGCCACGGGATCATGCATTACGGTACGAGTAAAGTGACTTGCCGGTAACGAGATTGAACAAGGTATTGGGATACCGACGATCGAATCTCGGGCAAGTAACGTACCGATTGACAAAGGGGATTGTATACGGGATTGATTGAATCCTCGACATCATGGTTCATCCGATGAGATCATCGTGGAACATGTGGGAGCCAACATGGGTATCCCGATCCCGCTGTTGGTTATTGACCGGAGAGGCGTCTCGGTCATGTCTGCATGTCTCCCGAACCCGTAGGGTCTACACACTTAAGGTTCGGTGACGCTAGGGTTGTAGAGATATTAGTATGCGGAAACCCGAAAGTTGTTCGGAGTCCCGGATGAGATCCCGGACGTCACGAGGAGTTCCGGAATGGTCCAGAGGTGAAGAATTATATAAAGGAAGTCCAGTTTCGGCCACCGGGAAAGTTTCGGGGGTTATCGGTATTGTACCGGGACCACCGGAAGGGTCCCGGGGGTCCACCGGGTGGGGCCACCTATCCCGGAGGGCCCCATGGGCTGAAGTGGGAGGGGAACCAGCCCCTAGTGGGCTGGGGCGCCCCCCTTGGGCCTCCCCCTGCGCCTAGGTTTGGAAACCCTAGGGGTGGGGGGCGCCCCACTTGGCTTGGGGGGCAAGCCACCCCCCTTGGCCGCCGCCCCCCTCAGATGGGATCTCCAGGGGTCCGGCCCCCCCCCCCAGGACCCCTATAAATAGTGGGGGGGGGGGGAGGGCAGCAGTACGACAGCCCCTGGCGCCTCCCTCTCCCCCTGCAACACCTCTCCCTCCCGCTTGCGCTTGGCGAAGCCCTGCCGGGATCCCCGCTACTTCCACCACCACGCCGTCGTGCTGCTCGATCTCCATCAACCTCTCCTTCCCCCTTGCTGGATCAAGAAGGAGGAGACGTTGCTGCTCCATACGTGTGTTGAACGCGGAGGTGCCGTCCGTTCGGCGCTCGGTCATCGGTGATTTGGATCACGACGAGTACGACTCCATCAACCCCGTTCACTTGAATGCTTCCGCTCGCGATCTACAAGGGTATGTAGATGCACTCCTTTCCCCTCGTTGCTAGTAGACTCCATAGATGGATCTTGGTGATGCATAGAAAATTTTAAAATTCTGCTATGATTCCCAACAGTGGCATCATGAGCCAGGCCTATGCGTAGTTACTATGCACGAGTAGAACACAAAGCAGTTGTGGGCGTAGATGTTGTCAATTTTTCTTGCCACTACTAGTCTTATCTTGTTTCGGCGGTATTGTGGGATGAAGCGGCCCGGACCGACCTTACACGTACGCTTACATGAGACAGGTTCCACGGACTGACATGCACTAGTTGCATAAGGTGGCTAGCGGGTGTCTGTCTCTCCCACTTTTGTCGGAACGGATTCGATGAAAAGGGTCCTTATGAAGGGTAAATAGAAATTGGCATATCACGTTGTGGTTTTACGTAGGTAAGAAACGTTCTTGCTAGAAACCTATAGAAGCCACGTAAAAACTTGCAACAACAATTAGAGGACGTCTAACTTGTTTTTGCAGCATGTGCCTTGTGATGTGATATGGCCAGAAGGTGTGATGAATGATATATGTGATGTATGAGATTGATCATATTCTTGTAATAGGAATCACGACTTGCATGTCGATGAGTATGACAACCGGCAGGAGCCATAGGAGTTGTCTTTATTTTTTGTATGACCTGCGTGTCATTGAATAACGCCATGTAAATTACTTTACTTTATTGCTAAACGCGTTAGCCATAGAAGTAGAAGTAATCGTTGGCGTGACAACTTCATGAAGACACAATGATGGAGATCATGGTGTCATGCCGGTGACGAAGATGATCATGGCGCCCCGAAGATGGAGATCAAAGGAGCAAAATGATATTGGCCATATCATGTCACTATTTGATTGCATGTGATGTTTATCATGTTTTGCATCTTATTTGCTTAGAACGACGGTAGTAAGTAAGATGATCCCTTATAATAATTTCGAGAAAGTGTTCCCCCTAACTGTGCACCGTTGCGAAGGTTCGTTGTTTCGAAGCACCACGTGATGATCGGGTGTGATAGATTCTAACGTTCGCATACAATGGGTGTTGACGAGCCTAGCATGTACAGACATGGCCTCGGAACACACGCAATACACTTAGGTAGACTTGACGAGCCTAGCATGTACAGACATGGCCTCGGAACACGGAAGACCGAAAGGTTGAGCATGAGTTGTATAGAAGATACGATCAACATGGAGATGTTCACCGATCTTGACTAGTCCGTCTCACGTGATGATCGGACACGGCCTAGTTAACTCAGATCATGTTTCACTTAGATGACTAGAGGGATGTCTATCTGAGTGGGAGTTCATTGAATAATTTGATTAGATGAACTTGATTATCATGAACTTAGTCTAAAATCTTTACAATATGTCTTGTAGATCAAATGGCCCACGTTGTCCTCAACTTCAACGCGTTCCTAGAGAAAACCAAGCTGAAAGATGATGGTAGCAACTATACGGACTGGGTCCGGAACCTGAGGATCATCCTCATAGCTGCCAAGAAAGATTATTACCTAGAAGCACCGCTAGGTGAAGCACCCATCCCAGAGAACCAAGACGTTATGAACGCTTGGCAATCACGTGCTGATGATTACTCCCTCATTCAGTGCGGCATGCTTTACAGCTTAGAACCGGGGCTCCAAAAGCGTTTTGAGAAACATGGAGCATATGAGATGTTCGAAGAGCTAAAAATGGTTTTCCAAGCTCATGCCCGGGTTGAGAGATATGAAGTCTCCGACAAGTTCTTCAGCTGTAAAATGGAGGAAAATAGTTCTGTTAGTGAGCACATACTCAGAATGTCTGGGTTACACAACCCCTTGTCTCAGCTAGGAGTTAATCTCCCGGATGACGCGGTCATTGACAGAATCCTTCAGTCGCTTCCACCGAGCTACAAGAGCTTTGTGATGAACTTCAATATGCAGGGGATGGAAAAGACCATTCCTGAGGTATATTCAATGCTGAAATCAGCGGAGGTGGAGATCAAAAAGGAACATCAAGTGTTGATGGTGAATAAAACCACTAATTTCAAGAAAGGCAAGGGTAAGAAGAACTTCAAGAAGGACGGCAAGGGAGTTGCCGCGCCAGGTAAGACAGTTGCCGGAAAGAAGCCAAAGAATGGACCCAAGCCTGAGACTGAGTGCTTTTATTGCAAGGGAAGTGGTCACTGGAAGCGGAACTGCCCCAAATACTTAGCGGACAAGAAGGCCGGCAACACCAAAGGTATATGTGATATACATGTAATTGATGTGTACCTTACCAGTACTCGTAGTAGCTCCTGGGTATTTGATACCGGTGCGGTTGCTCATATTTGTAACTCAAAACAGGAGCTGCGGAATAAGTGGAGACTGGCAAAGGACGAGGTGACGATGCACGTCGGGAATGGTTCCAAGGTCGATGTGATCGCCGTCGGCACGCTGCCTCTACATTTACCTACGGGATTAGTTTTAAACCTCAATAATTGTTATTTAGTGCCAGCTTTGAGCATGAACATTGTATCTGGATCTCGTTTAATGCGAGATGGGTACTCATTTAAATCCGAGAATAATGGATGTACTATTTATATGAGAGATATGTTTTATGGTCATGCCCCGCTGGTCAATGGTTTATTCTTAATGAATCTCGAACGTGATGTTACACATATTCATAGTGTGAATACCAAAAGATGTAAAGTTGATAACGATAGTCCCACATACTTGTGGCATTGCCGCCTTGGTCACATTGGTGTCAAGCGCATGAAGAAGCTCCATGCAGATGGACTTTTGGAGTCTCTTGATTACGAATCATTTGACACGTGCGAACCATGCCTCATGGGTAAGATGACCAAGACTCCATTCTCCGGAACAATGGAGCGAGCAACCAACTTATTGGAAATCATACATACCGATGTGTGCGCTCCAATGAGTGTTGAGGCTCGCGGAGGATATCGTTATGTTCTCAATCTCACTGATGACTTAAGTAGATATGGGTATGTCTACCTAATGAAACACAAGTCTGAAACCTTTGAAAAGTTCAAGGAATTTCAGAGTGAGGTTGAGAATCAATGTGACAGGAAAATAAAGTTCTTACGATCAGATCGTGGTGGAGAATATTTAAGTCACGAATTTGGTACGCACTTAAGGAAATGTGGAATCGTTTCACAACTCACGCCGCCTGGAACACCTCAGTGAAACGGTGTGTCCGAACGTTGTAATCGCACTCTATTGGATATGGTGCGATCTATGATGTCTCTTACCGATCTACCGCTCTCATTTTGGGGCTATGCTTTAGAGACTTCCGCATTCACTTTAAATAGGGCTCCGTGTAAATCCGTTGAGACGACACCGTATGAATTATGGTTTGGGAAGAAACCTAAGCTGTCGTTTCTAAAAGTTTGGGGATGCGATGCTTATGTCAAGAAACTTCAACCTGAAAAGCTCGAACCCAAGTCGGAAAAATGCGTCTTCATAGGATACCCTAAGGAAACCATTGGGTATACCTTCTACCTCAGATCCGAAGGCAAGATCTTTGTTGCCAAGAATGGGTCCTTTCTGAAGAAAGAGTTTCTCTCGAAAGAAGTGAGTGGGAGGAAAGTGGAACTTGATGAGGTGATAGTCACCCCTTCCGAACCGGAAAGTAGCGCAGCGCGGGAAGATGTTCCTGTGGTGCCTACACCGACCGGGGAGGAAGTTAATGATGATGATCATGAAGCTTCGGATCAAGTTACTGCTGAACTTCATAGGTCCACAAGGACACGTTCCGCACCAGAGTGGTACGGCAACCCTGTCCTGGAAATCATGTTGTTAGAGAACGGTGAACCTTCAAACTATGAAGAAGCGATGGCGGGCCCGGATTCCGACAAATGGCTAGACGCCATGAAATCCGAGATAGGATCCATGTATGAAAACGAAGTATGGACTTTGACTGACTTGCCCGATGATCGGCGAGCCATACACTACTGGAATCAGCTACTTTGCCATCTGCCAGCTCTTTGCCGTCAGCTAGCAGACGGCAAAGAAGCTCTTTGCCATCAGCTACCCAAAAGCTGACGGCAAAGAACTGGCTGATGGCAAAGACTAGCTGACGGCAAAGAGGGAGGGGGCCCCACTGACGAGCTGCTTAAAAAAACTTAACGGCCCCCCTCTTTGCCGTCTGCTAGCAGACGGCAAAGAGCAAAAAAGCGGACGGCAAAGGGGGCGGACGGCAAAGATTTAACATATCTCACGGCCGCGCCCCACCCGGCCCTGTTTCTCTCCCTCCTCTTCACACGCGCGCCGCCGCCCCCACCAGTCGCCGCTGCCCGGTCGACCCACCACCCCGCCGCCCCACCGGCCCCCCGCCCCGTCGCCACTGCCGCCCGGCGCCGTCGCCCCACCACCCGGCGCCGCACAGGCCCGTCGCCCCCGCCGCCCCGGTGCCCCGGCCCCCCCGCGCCCCACCGCCCCGGCCCCCGCCGCCCACCGCCCCGTCGCGCCCCCCGCCCCGGCCCCCCGCAGCCCCGGCGCCCCGGCCCCCCCCGCTCCCCACCGCCCCGGGCCCGGCGCCGTTGTTGGGAATCGTAGCATAATTTTAAAATTTTCCTACGCTCACCAAGATGCATCTATGGAGTATACTAGCAACGAGGGGAAAGGAGTGCATCTACATACCCTTGTAGATCGCGAGCGGAAGCGTTCCGATGAACGTGGATGACGGAGTCGTACTCGTCGTGATTCAAATCACCGATGACCGAGTGCCGAACGGACGGCACCTCCGCGTTCAACACACGTATGGTGCAGCGACGTCTCCTCCTTCTTGATCCAGCAAGGGGGAAGGAGAGGTTGATGGAGATCCAGCAGCACGACGGCGTGGTGGTGGATGTAGCGGGATGCCGGCAGGGCTTCGCCGAGCTTCTACGAGAGAGAGAGAGGTGTAGCAGGGGAGGAGGGAGGCGCCCAAGGCTGAGATGTTGCTGCCCTCCCTCCCCCCCTTTATATAGGCCCCCTGGGAGGGGGGGGCGCCGGCCAAACCCATCTAGGGTGGGGGGCGGCGGCCAAGGGGGTGCCTTGCCCCCCAAGGCAAGTGGGAAGCCCCCCCACCCTAGGGTTTCCAACCCTAGGCGCATGGGGGGAGGCCCATGGGGGGCGCCCAGCTCACTAGGGGCTGGTTCCCTTCCCACTTCAGCCCACGGGGCCCTCCGGGATAGGTGGCCCCAACCGGTGGACCCCCGGGACCCTTCCGGTGGTCCCGGTACAATACCGGTAACCCCCGAAACTTTCCCGGTGGCCGAAACTTGACTTCCTATATATAATTCTTCACCTCCGGACCATTCCGGGACTTCTCGTGACGTCCGGGATCTCATCCGGGACTCCGAACAACTTTCGGGTTTCCGCATACAGATATCTCTACAACCCTAGCGTCACCGAACCTTAGGTGTGTAGACCCTACGGGTTCGGGAGACATGCAGACATGACCGAGACGCCTCTCCGGTCAATAACCAACAGCGGGATCTGGATACCCGTGTTGGCTCCCACATGTTCCACAATGATCTCATCGGATGAACCACGATGTCGAGGATTCAATCAATCCTGTATACAATTCCCTTTGTCCATCGGTATGTTACTTGCCCGAGATTCGATCGTCGGTATCCCAATACCTTGTTCAATCTCGTTACCGGCAAGTCTCTTTACTCGTACCGCAATGCATGATCCCGTGACTAACGCCTTACTCACATAGAGCTCATTATGATGATGCATTACCGAGTGGGCCCAGAGATACCTCTCCGTCACACGGAGTGACAAATCCCAGTCTCGATCCGTGCCAACCCAACAGACACTTTCGGAGATACCCGTAGTGCACCTTTATAGTCACCCAGTTACGTTGTGACGTTTGGCACACCCAAAGCACTCCTACGGTATCCGGGAGTTGCACGATCTCATGGTCTAAGGAAAGGATGCTTGACATTGGAAAAGCTCTAGCAAACGAAACTACACGATCTTTTATGCTATGTTTAGGATTGGGTCTTGTCCATCACATCATTCTCCTAATGATGTGATCCCGTTATCAACGGCATCCAATGTCCATAGTCAGGAAACCATGACTATCTGTTGATCAACGAGCTAGTTAACTAGAGGCTTACTAGGGACACGTTGTGGTCTATGTATTCACACATGTATTACGATTTCCGGACAATACAATTATAGCATGAACAATAGACAATTACCATGAACAAAGAAATATAATAATAACCATTTATTATTGCCTCTAGGGCATATTTCCAACAGCCGCCGCCCAGGCCGCCCCGCCCCCCTCCTCCACCGGCCACCTCCTCCACCGCCCCGCCCCCCTCCTCCACCGGCCCTGCCCCAGGTGAGCTCTTCCTCCTCTTTTTTTTTCCTTTTTTCTGTTTTTTTAGTTTTAGGTTTATGTTTAGTTTAGATTTAGTTTTAGTTTTAGTTTTAGGTTTAGATTTATTTTTTCCTTTTTTCTGTTTTTTTAGTTTTAGGTTTATGTTTAGTTTAGATTTAGTTTTAGTTTTAGATTTAGGTTTAGTTTTAGGTTTAGTTTTAGGTTTAGTTTAGTTTGAGGAAAGAAGAAGAAGAAGAAGAAAAAAAGAGGAGAGGAGGAGAAGAAGAAGAGGAGAAAGGAAAGGAAGAAGAAGAAGAAGAGGAGGAGGAGAAGAAAAAAGAAGAAGAGGAAGAAGAAGAAGAAGAAAGAGGAGAGGAGGAGAAGAAGAAGAGGAAAAAGGAAAGGAGGAAGAAGAAGAAGAAGAAGAAGAAGAAGAAGAAGAAGAAGAAGAAGAAGAAGAAGAAGAAGAAGAAGAAGAAGAAGAAGAAGAAGAAGAAGAAGAAGAAGAAGAAGAAGAAGAAGAAGAAGAAGAAGGAAAAAAGGAAGAAAAGGAAGAAGAGGAAGAACAAGAAAAGGAAAAAAGAGGAAAAAACCCCGACCCCAACCCGGCACCCCGACACGACACCCCGACCCCGACACCCCGACCCCGACCCCGACCCCGACACCCCGACCCCGAGCCTGACCCGACACCCCGACCCCGACACCGACACGGCACCCCGACCCCGACCCGGCACCCCGACCCGACACCCCGACCCCGAGACCCCGACCCCGACCCCGACACGGCACCCCGACACCGACACGACACCCCGACCCCTGACACCTCCCGAAAAGGTGTTCTTTGGCCTTCCAGAGGCCGACGGGGTCATATATTTGTGAATTATTAGTTAGGTCATATATTTTTCGATTTTGTTATGAAAAACATCATATATAATTGTGTTGATCGGGTAGTTTTAAATGTGCAGTTGTTTCATCGCTGCGAGGTTTGGTGTTCGACGACCTCGCCGTGCGTTTGACGAGCTCTGCCCCTTCGTTCATGGGTGAGCACAAATGACATGTCCTCCTCCCCCATTAATTATTTGATCTATTCCGATGAAACTTGATAGCTAGCTATATATGTGTCTTGAAGCATCAGTATGCGTAACCAATATGTGTCTCCCGTTCGAAAGCGTCATAGTTATAAATATGCATGCATTTGCATATTTATAACCTTGATTCTTTCGAATTGTCCAACGCTATCCATGGACAGCCCGAGTATGTTTAGATTGGGTTTGTTTTCCCATATGCTTTGCTCTGGATCTGACGCATAAATTTCGTCAGTGCCTCCCCTGTTGTTCTCCGGGTACACATCCTCTTTGTTTATTGCAGAGACGTGTATCAGGAGAACAGCGGGGAGGTGCTGCCGACATTTTGCGTAGGATCCGGAGCATAGCATGGGAAAATGAACCCAATCTAAACATACTCGGGTGGGATTAGGACCTATCATTACCTATTAGAGTGTAGGTTGCATGGACGTAATAAAATTGACAAAGTAGATCAACTGATGAATATATACATGGTGAATTATATATATATATATATATTTGTTGTGTGTCTAGTAGCTTTGAAAGTCAAGATGAGTGATCGTGCGTGGATGTACACCGGTCACACTGGTCAGAACAAATGGAGCACTGAATGGTTCACAAAAATGTGCGAGCCGCATTTGCAAATGGCCAGAGGAAAACCTGGTGCCCCTGTTTACGGTGCGGCAATTGGGAAAAGAGGACAGAGGCTGAAATGGGCAAACACCTGCAGAAGAGTGGTTTTACGCCCGATTATACGGTGTGGACATTTCATGGTGAGTCTGCCCAACGTGACCGAGCTGAGGTGGATCGTCGTCGCACCGACGAGCATGGTACCGGGATGGAAAACATGGTGCAAGACTTCGATGATGCTCGGGATTCGGACGAGGAGATGGAGGAATCTGCAAAGGCCTTCAATGAAATGTTGGAGTCTTCAAAACGTCCGCTCCTTAAGTTCCTTCAGGTGTGAGGAGGGATACGAGGGCAGACATGGTGATCAGAAAGTTCTGGGTAATTTCTCCTTTACACATTTAAAAATCTTCAACTAGCTAGTTATTAATTGTACTAATCAATATTGTCTCATTTGATTGCAGACATTCTACAGGTGTGAGGAGGGATACGAGGAGGACGCGGCACATGTTATCGAGAACGTCTGCAAGCGCCTACTACAGAACTTACGGCACGAGGCTCGGGTGAAGGCTGTTCGAGACTACTACGCCTTGCGTGGTATCAAGAAGACCAAGCCGGCGTGCCGCGATAAGTTCCTGAGTAAGGAGCAGTACATGAAGGTAATTCTTAAGGCCTTCTACTTAAGTTCCTTCATTTAGTAATTCTTAGCCGTAGCGCTCAAGTTTCTATTTGCTAACTTAGGCGCCTCCGAGATGGTGTGCAGATCGGATGGATTGTTGGGAGGTGTTGGTCAATGAGTGGTGCTCAAAGGAATGGCTAGCCCTCCACAACGAGGCCAAGGACAAACGTGCCCAAATGGAAGGTGTGCCACACCATCAAGGCAGCTCCAACTTATATCAGTTCGGGCGGAACTGGGTATGTGGTTTGCTTCATGATTCATGCAATTCATTCATCATGCTAGCTTGAGCCCTTTAATTACTAATTTACATTGTTTCTCTCTTTCAGGCATGCTAAGGTGGATAAGGTGCCAGAGGTGTACGACCTGTATGCCATGGCCCACACTGCCTCTTTCAAGAAAGTCAAGGCTTTCTCTCAGTCTGACCTCGATGATGCAAATAACTTCACCAACATCTCCTCCCACAACAAGCTCGTGAGATATAGAGATGAGGGGAAGGCGAGGAAAGGGGAGGACTTTAACCCGAGCCAGGATCCCATTGATCCAGAGCTGGTGATGATATCTGGTGGCGGGAGGTCCCATAGCTCCATAGCCATTGGAGATGGACTTATCCGTTGTCCTAGCACTCTCCCGGAGATCAAGGCGCGCCAGTCGAGCTCCGCTCCTGAGATAAGGCCTCGTGAACGGCCAGTGCAACTCGCCATCAAGGTTAGTGATACATACTCAGCTATCTTTCTCCATTACATTGTGTGCGCTTCCATCAATGATTACAAATGGTCATGTGAGTGGTGTTGCAGGCTGCTATACAGAGTGAGAGAGATAGAACGGAGAAACTTCTGGCGGAGGCGGCGGAGAGGCAGCGGGAGTTGGAGGAGAGGACGATAAAGATGATGGAGGAGGAGAGGGCACGGAATGACATGCAGGCAAGGGCCATGTACGAGCTCCTTGTGGTAAGTTTCTTCTGCAGATTAGCCAAAACATTCATGTAGTGTTTGTCTCATTACTAACTAGTATGACTGAGTCGTCAAAACCAAATGTGCAGTCTGTGTGCGAGAAGGCCGGTCGGACCGCTCCGCCGATGCCAGTGATTGCTCCTGGGACCACGGTGAGTTTAATTTGAATGGACATTACTTGCTAGTCTTAACATTTGAGTGTCATCATGCTAACAAGACATTGGAAATGATCTTTGGTGCAGCGTAGCTCCAGACAAGCATCACACGATCCTTCTCCAGCTACCGACACGAGCCAGCCCGCTCCTACACCTCCTGGATCATGGTAAGTTTATCTAGTGTTTTGCTTAACACATGCATAAAGACCTAGACTTAGCTTTATTTCCTCCAATGCTTACCATAATGACCTAGACTTAGCTTCTTCTCCTCCAAAATGACTTAATAAGCTTACTGACCTCCAAAACCATCCATTTTACCTAAGTTAGCTCTAAAACGATCTGTACTTAGCTTACTTATGTCAAAAATTGCATAATTAGCTTAGTTAGCTCATAAACGATCCATTTTACCTAAGTTAGCTCTAAAATGACCCATTTTACCTTGGTTAGCTTATAAATGATCCAGTTCATCCAAGGTAGCTAAAAAATGACCCATTTTACCTAGATTAGCTCCTAAATGATCCATTTTACCTACGTTAGCTTTAAAATGACCCATTTCACCTAGGTTAACTCCAAAATGACCCATCTTACCTAGGTTATCTCATTAAGATCCATTTCAACTAAATTAGCCTCATCTCCATTTCACCTAAGTTAGCTCAAAAACGATCCATTTCAACTAAGTTAGCTCATAAATGATCCATTTCACCTAAGTTAGCTAAAAAACGATCCATTTCACCTTAGTTACCTCAAAAACGATCCTTTTGACCTTAGTTAGCTCATAAACGACCCATTTCAACTAAGTTAGCTCATAAATGATCCATTTCACCTTAGCTAGCTCATAAACGACCCATTTCAACTTAGTTAGCTCATATATGATCCATTTCACGTAAGTTAGCTCAGAAATGACACACTCTTCTTGTTCTAGTCTTCTTCTTGTTCTACTCTTCTTGTTCTAGTCTTCTTCTTGTTCTACTCTTCTTGTTCTAGTCTCCTTATTCTAGTCACCTATTTCTAACCTTCTTATTTTGCAGATTTCATTATGTGCTGGATGGAGTGCTTGTTCTACTCTTCTTGTTCTAGTCTTCTTATTCTAGTCACCTTAGCTATGGAGTGCTTGTTTATGTATGGATGGAACTTGTTTATGTATGAATTGATGGATGGAACTTGCTTATGTAATATGTATGGATGGAACTTGCTTATGTATTAATGGATTGAACTTGCTTATGTATGAATGTATGGAACTTATGTGCTAGATATATGTGATATGAATGCCTGTGAAATATATTTATATATGTCATATATATTTGCTGTGAAAATTGTTGGATTTAATAAAAACAGAAAAAAGAGCCAATATGCAGGCTCTTTGCCGTCTGCCACCGACGGCAACGGGCTCTTTGCCGTCCGCCGCGGACGGCAAAGAAGCCACGTGGCATCCAGCTGTGCTTCCTGGGAGCTGACCCATTTGGTCAGTTTGCCTACAGTGGCAGACGGCAAAGAGTAAACGATTTTGCCGTCAGCGGCGGATGGCAAAGGCCTGCCATGTAGTGATGTGTAGATGACATCATACGGCGGACGGCAAAGACACTAGAAAGTTTGCCGTCTGTCGCGGACGGCAAAGGCCTGCCGTTAGCCACTTAACGGACTGACAGCGCAATTATTGCCATCCGCTCTCTTTGCCGTCCAAGGCAGACGGCAAAGGGCCTTTGCCGTCAGCCGCCAGGAAGCAGACGGCAAAGTAGCTCTTTACCGTAGCCTACTTTGCCAGAGCCTTTTGCCGTCCGCGGCTGACGGCAAAGGTCTTTGCCGTCCGCCGTTCATGCCTTTGCCGTCCGCCGAGGGAGACGGCAAAATAGCTGATTCCTGTAGTGATAGAAAATAAATGGATCTTTAAGAAGAAGACCGACGCGGATGGTAATGTGACCATCTATAAGGCTCGACTAGTCGCTAAGGGTTATCGACAAGTTCAAGGGGTTGACTACGATGAGACTTTCTCACCCGTAGCGAAGCTGAAGTCCGTCCGAATCATGTTAGCAATTGCCGCATTCTATGATTATGAGATATGGCAAATGGACGTCAAAACGGCATTCCTTAACGGCTTTCTTAAGGAAGAATTGTATATGATGCAGCCGGAAGGTTTTGTCGATCCTAAGAATGCTAACAAGGTATGCAAGCTCCAGCGCTCCATCTATGGGCTGGTGCAAGCATCTCGGAGTTGGAACATTCGTTTTGATGAGATGATCAAAGCGTTTGGGTTTACACAGACTTATGGAGAAGCCTGTGTTTACAAGAAGGTGAGTGGGAGCTCTGTAGCATTTCTCTTATTATATGTGGATGACATACTATTGATGGGAAATGATATAGAATTCTTGGAAAGTATAAAGGCCTACTTGAATAAGTGTTTTTCAATGAAGGACCTTCGAGAAGCTGCTTATATATTAGGCATCAAGATCTATAGAGATAGATCAAGACGCCTCATTGGTCTTTCACAGAGTACGTATCTTGACAAGATATTGAAGAAGTTCAATATGGATCAGTTCAAGAAGGGGTTCTTGCCTGTATTGCAAGGTGTGCAATTGAGCATGGCTCAATGCCCGACCTCGGCAGAAGATAGAGAAAAGATGAGTGTCATCCCCTATGCCTTGGCCATAGGGTCTATTATGTATGCCATGCTGTGTACCAGACCTGATGTAAACCTTGCCGTAAGTTTGGTAGGAAGGTACCAAAGTAATCCCGGCATGGAACACTGGACAGTGGTCAAGAATATCCTGAAGTACCTGAAGAGGACTAAGGATATGTTTCTCGTTTATGGAGGTGACGAAGAGCTCGTCGTAAAGGGTTACGTCGACGCTAACTTCGACACAGATCTGGATGACTCGAAGTCACAAACCGGATACGTGTATATTTTGAATGGAGGGGCAGTAAGCTGGTGCAGTTGCAAGCAAAGCGTCGTGGCGGGATCTACATGTGAAGCGGAGTACATGGCAGCCTCGGAGGCAGCGCAAGAAGCAATCTAGATGAAGGAGTTCATTACCGACCTAGGGGTGATTCCCAATGCGTCGGGCCCGATGACTCTCTTCTGTGACAACACTGGAGTTATTGCCCTTGCCAAGGAGCCCAGGCTTCACAGGAAGACCAGGCATATCAAGCGTTGCTTCAACTCCATTCGTGAAAGTGTTCAAAATGGAGACATAGATATTTGTAAAGTACATACGGACCTGAATGTAGCAGATCAGTTGACTAAACCTCTCCCTAGAGCAAAACATGATCAACACCAGAACTCTATGGGTGTTCGATTCATCACAATGTAACTAGATTATTGACTCTAGTGCAAGTGGGAGACTGTTGGAAATATGCCCTAGAGGCAATAATAAATGGTTATTATTATATTTCCTTGTTCATGATAATTGTCTATTATTCATGCTATAATTGTGTTATCCGGAAATCGTAATACATGTGTGAATACATAGACCACAACGTGTCCCTAGTAAGCCTCTAGTTGACTAGCTCGTTGATCAACAGATAGTCATGGTTTCCTAACTATGGACAGTGGATGTCATTGATAACGGGATCACATCATTAGGAGAATGATGTGATGGACAAGACCCAATCCTAAGCATAGCACAAAAGATCGTGTAGTTCGTTTGCTAGAGCTTTTCCAATGTCAAGTATCATTTCCATAGACCATGAGATCGTGCAACTCCCGAATACCGTAGGAGTGCTTTGGGTGTACCAAACGTCACAACGTAACTGGGTGACTATAAAGGTGCACTACGGGTATCTCCGAAAGTGTCTGTTGGGTTGGCACGGATCGAGACTGGGATTTGTCACTCCGTATGACGGAGAGGTATCTCTGGGCCCACTCGATAATGCATCATCATAATGAGCTCAATGTGACTAAGGAGTTAGCCACGGGATCATGCATTACGGTACGAGTAAAGTGACTTGCCGGTAACGAGATTGAACAAGGTATTGGGATACCGACGATCGAATCTCGGGCAAGTAACGTACCGATTGACAAAGGGGATTGTATACGGGATTGATTGAATCCTCGACATCGTGGTTCATCCGATGAGATCATCGGGGAACATATGGGAGCCAACATGGGTATCCAGATCCCGCTGTTGGCTATTGACCGGAGAGGCGTCTCGGTCATGTCTGCATGTCTCCCGAACCCGTAGGGTCTACACACTTAAGGTTCGGTGACGCTAGGGTTGTAGAGATATTAGTATGCGGAAACCCGAAAGTTGTTCGAAGTCCCGGATGAGATCCCGGACGTCATGAGGAGTTCCGGAATGGTCCGGAGGTGAAGAATTATATATAGGAAGTCCAGTTTCGGCCACCGGGAAAGTTTCGGGGGTTATCGGTATTGTACCGGGACCACCGAAGGGTCCCGGGGGTCCACCGGGTGGGGCCACCAATCCCGGAGGGCCCCATGGGCTGAAGTGGGAGGGGAACCAGCCCCTAGTGGGCTGGGGCGCCCCCCTTGGGCCTCCCCCTGCGCCTAGGGTTGGAAACCCTAGGGGTGGGATGCGCCCCACTTGGCTTGGGGGGCAAGCCACCCCCCTTGGCCGCCGCCCCCCTCAGGTGGGATCTCCAGGGGGCCGGCGCGCCCCCCCCCCCCAGGACCCCTATAAATAGTGGGGGGGAGGGAGGGCAGCAGTACGACAGCCCCTGGGGCCTCCCTCTCCCCCTGCAACACCTCTCCCTCCCGCTTGCGGTTGGCGAAGCCCTGCCGGGATCCCCGCTACTTCCACCACCACGCCATCGTGCTGCTGGATCTCCATCAACCTCTCCTTCCCCCTTGCTGGATCAAGAAGGAGGAGACATCGCTGCTCCGTACGTGTGTTGAACGCGGAGGTGCCGTCCGTTCGGCGCCCGGTCATCGGTGATTTGGATCACGACGAGTATGACTCCATCAACCCCGTTCACTTGAACGCTTCCGCTCGCGATCTACAAGGGTATGTAGATGTACTCCTTTCCCCTCGTTGCTAGTAGACTCCATAGATGGATCTTGGTGATGCGTAGAAAATTTTAAAATTCTGCTACGATCCCCAACAGAGCCGTCTCGACGACGTCGGCGCAGATGGCCGGCTCAGGGCCCGGTTCGCCGATCTTGCCGATGAAGACGTGAATTCCTCCAAAGGGAACCCGGTACCCGTACTCGATTGAGCCGGCCTCGGGGCCCCAGCCTGCATCGTCGATGTAGAGCTTGCCGCGACGACTCTTGGTCATCCGGCCCACAGCGTATCCCTTGACCCCTTCAAAATTGCCCTTCAAGAACTCGAAACCATCGCGCGATAGCCCCACGGTGGGCGCCAACTGTCGTGGGTTTGTCACGGCAGATGTCCTAGTGAAAGGACTTAGTCGTGGAGCCATCGCAACGGGTTAGCTTAAAGGGGTTAAAACGGACAAAGGACACGAGGGTTTAGACTGGTTCGGCCCCTTGCAATGAAGGTAAAAGCCTACATCCAGTTGTGGTGGAATTGTTGTGGTCTCGAGGATCAAGGAGCGGAATCACTTTATCTAGATCTCGAGTTGTTGTTTCTTGTCCTTGAACCGCCACCGGGTCGTGCCTTTATATACACAGGTCGACGCCCGCCGGCTTACAGAGTCCCGATGCCGGTTTATACACATACCGGCTCGGTCTCTAGTTTGGCATACCTTACAATACAAGTCATGTACTACATGGCGGTTTATAACTACAGGCCTTAATCTACCTTTGGGCCTTGGGCCTTCGAGTCTCTGTAGTAAACCGCTTTATTCCTTGTCTTCATGGGCTTTTAAGTATAAACAATCCACTATGGGGATAACCCGGCTTCCTTGGCCGGTTTACACCTAGTAGTAATATCCCCAACACAAGGTATTCCTCCGGTATCCGGGAGTTGCATAATCTCATAGTCGAAGGAATATGTATTTGACATGAAGAAAGCGATAGCAACAAACTGAACGATCATTATGCTAAGCTAACGAATGGGTGACCCCGTTATCAAATGACAACTCATGTCCATGGTTAGGAAACCTTAACCATCTTTGATCAACGAGCTAGTCTAGTAGAGGCTCACTAGGGACACGGTGTTTGTTTATATATTCACACATGTATTTAAGTTTCCGATCAATGCAATTCTAGCATGAATAATAAACCTTTATCATGATTTAGGGAATATAATAATAACCATTTTATTATTGCCTCTAGGGCATATTTCCATCAGTCTCCCACTTGCACTAGAGGCAATAATCTCGTTCACATCAACATGTGATTTAACACCCATAGTTCACATCGCCATGTGACCAACACCCAAAGAGTTTACTAGAGTCAATAATATAGTTCACATCGCCATGTGATTAACACCCAAAGAGTACTAAGGTGTGATCATGTTTTGCTTGTGAGAGAGGTTTAGTCAATGGGTCTGACACATTCAGATCCGTATGTATTTTGCAAATTTCTATGTCTACAATGCTCTAGCTAATTGCTCCCACTTTCAATATGTATCCAGATCGTGACGTAGAGTCATCCGATTGGTGTCAAAGATTGCATCGACGTAACTCTTTATGACGAACTCTTTATCACCTCCATAACCGAGAAACATTTCCTTAGTCCTCTAAGGATAATTTTGACCGTTGTCCAGTGATCTACTCCTAGATCACTATTGTACTCCCTTGCCAAACTCAGGGCAGGGTATACAATAGGTCTGGTACACAGCATGGCATACTTTATAGAACCTATGGCTGAGGCATACGGAATGACTTTCATTCTCTCTCTATCTTCTGTCGTGGTCGGGCTATGAGTCTTACTCTACTTCACACCTTGCAACACAGACAAGAACACTTTCTTTGACTGATCCATTTTTGAACCTTTTCAAAACTTTGTCAAGGTATTTGCTTTATGAAAGTCCTATTAAGCGTTTCGATTTATCCTTATAGATCTTGATGCTCAATATATAAGTAGCTTCATCGAGGACTTTCATTGAAAAAACTCCTTTTCAAGTATCTTTTTATGCTATCCAGAAATTCTATATCATTTCCAATCAATAATATGTCATCCACATATAACATCAGAAATGCTACAGAGCTCCCACTTACTTTCTTGTAAATACAGGCTTCACCGTAAGTCTGTATAAAACCATATGCTTTGATCACCTCATCAAAGCATATATTCCAACTCTGAGATGCTTGCACACTTTGTTAGCACCTTTAGGATAGACAAAAGCTTCTGGTTGCATCATATACAACTCTTCTTTGAGATATCCATTAAGGAATGCAGTTTTGACATCCATTTGCCAGATTTCATAATCATAAAATATGGCAATTGCTAACATGATTCAGACGGACTTAAGCATCGCTACTGGTGAGAAAGTCTCATCGTAGTCAACTCCTTGAACTTGTCGAAAACCTTTTGCGAAAAATCGAGCTTTGTAGACAATAACATTACCATCAGCGTCAGTCTTCTTGAAGATCCATTTACTCTCTATGGCTTGCCGATCATCGGGCAAGTCCACCAAAGTCCACACTTTGTTTTTATACATGGATCCTATCTCAGATTTCATGGCCTCAAGCCAACTATCGGAATCTGGGCTCATCACAGCTTCTTCATAGTTTGTAGGTTCGCCATGGTCTAATAACATGACTTCCATGACAAGATTACCATACCACTCTGGTGTAGAACGTGTTCTGGTTGACCTACGAAGTCCAGTAGTAACCTGATCCGAAGTTTAATGATCATCATCATTAGCTTCCTCTCCAGTTGGTGTAGGTATCACAGGAACGGATTTCTCTGATGTGCTACTCTCCAATTCGAGAGAAGGTACAATTACCTCATCAAGTTCTACTTTCCTCCCACTCACTTCTTTCGAGAGAAACTCCTTCTCTAGAAATGTTCCATTCTAGGCAACAAAGAGCTTTCCTTCGAATCTATGGTAGAAGGTGTACCCAATTGTTTCCTTAGGGTATCCTATGAAGACGCACTTCTCCGATTTGGGTTCGAGCTTATCAGCCTGTAGCATTTTGACATAAGTGTCGCAACCCCAAACTTTGAGAAATGACAGCTTAGGTTTCTTGCCAAACCACAGTTCATATGATGTCGTCTCAACGGATTTAGACGGTGCCCTATTTAACTTGAATGCGCTTGTCTCTAATGCATGACCCCAAAATGATAGTGGTAAATCGGTACGAGATATCATAGATCGTACCATATCTAATAAAGTACGGTTATGACGTTCGGACACACCATTATGCTATGGTGTTCCAGGTGGCGTGAGTTGTGAAACAATTCCACATTGTTTTAAATGAAGGCCAAAGTCATAACTCAAATATTCGCCTCCGCGATCAGATCGTAGCAACTTTATTTTCTTGTTACGATGATTCTCCACTTCACTCTGAAATTCTTTGAACTTTTCAAATGTTTCAGACTTGTGTTTCATCAAGTAGATATACCCATACCTACTCAAATCATCTGTGAATGTCAGAAAATAACGATACCCGCCGCGCGCCTCAACACTCATCGGACCGCATACATCCATATGTGTTATTTCCAATAAGTCATTAGCTCGCTCCATTGTTCCGGAGAACGGAGTTTTAGTCATCTTGCCTATGAGGCATGGTTCGCAACCATCAAATGATTCATAATCAAGTGATTCCAAAAGTCCATCTGCATGGAGTTTCTTCATGCGCTTTACACCAATATGACCTAAACGGCAGTGTCACAAGTATGTTGCACTATTATTATCAACTTTGCATCTTTTGGCATCAATTTTATGAATATGTATATCACTACGATCGAGATTCAATAAACCATTCACATTGGGTGTATGACCATATAAGGTTTTATTCATGTAAACAGAACAACAATTATTCTCCGACTTAAATGAATAATTGTATTGCAATAAACATGATCAAATCATACTCATGCTCAATTCAAACAACAAATAACATTTATTTAGGTTCAACACTAATCCCGAAGGTAGAGGGAGTGTGCGATGCTGATCATATCAACCTTGGAATCACTTACAACACACATCGTCACCTCGCCCTTAACTAGTCTATGTTTATTCTGCAACTCAAGTTTCGAGTTACTAATCTTAGCAACTAAACCGGTATCAAATACCCAGGCGCTACTACGAACACTAGCAAGGTACACATCAATAACATGTATATCAAATATACCTTTGTTCACTTTATCATCCTTCTTATCCGCCAAGTATTTGGGGCAGTTCCGCTTCTAGTGACCATTTCCTTTGCAGCAGAGGCACTCAGTTTCAGGCTTGGGTCCATCTTTGGGCTTCTTCATGGGAGTGGCAACTTGCTTGCAATTCTTCCTGAAGTTCTCATTCTTTCCCTTGCCCTTTTTCTTGAAACTAGTGGTCTTGTTAATCATTAACACTTGATGCTCTTTCTTGATTTCTACCTTCGCCGATTTCAGCGTCGCGAAGAGCTCGTGAATCATTTTCGTCATCCCTTGCATATTATAGTTCATCACAAAGTTCTAGTAGCTTGGTGATAGTGACTAGAGAACTCTGTCAATCACTATCTTATCTGGAAGATTAACTCCCACTTGATTCAAATGATTGTAGTACCCAGACATTCTGAGCACATGCTCACTGGTTGAGCTATTCTCCTCCATGTTGTAGGCAAAGTACTTGTCAGAGGTCTCATACCTCTCGACACAGGCATGAGTCTGAAATACCGATTTCAGCTCTTGGAACATCTCATATGTTCCGTGGCGTTCAAAACATTTTTGAAGTCCCGGTTCTAAGCCGTAAAGCATGGCGCACTAAATTATCAAGTAGTCATCATATCGAGCTTGCCAAACGTTCATAACGTCTACATCCGCTCCTGCAATAGGTCTGTCACCTAGCGGTGCATCAAGGACATAATTCTTCTGTGCAGTAATGAGGATAATCCTCAGATCATGGACCCAGTCCACATCATTTCTACTATCATCTTTCAACTTATTTTTCTCTAGGAACATATCAAAAATAAACGGGGAGCTACATCGCGAGCTATTGATCTACAACATAATTTGCAAATACTATCAGGACTAAGTTCATGATAAATTAAGTTCAATTAATCAAATTACTAATGAACTCTCACTTAAATAGACATCCCTCAAGTCATCTAAGTGATACATGATCCAAATCAACTAACCCATGTCCGATCATCACGTGAGATGGGGTAGTCATCAATGGTGAACATCTCTATGTTGATCATATCTACTATATGATTCACATTCGACCTTTCGGTCTCCAGTGTTCCGAGGCCATGTCTCTACATGCTAGGCTCGTCAAGTTTAACCAAAGTATTCCACATGTGCAAAACTGTCTTGCACCCGTTGTACGTGAACGTAGAGTCTATCACACCCGATCATCACGTGGTGTCTCAACACGATGAACTGTAGCAACAGTGCATACTCAGAGAGAACACTTTTACCTTGAAATTTAGTTAAGGGATCATCTTTTAATGCTACTGCCGTACTATGCAAAATAAGATGCATAAAAAGATAAGCATCACATGCAATCAAAATATGTGACATGATATGGCCATCATCATCTTGTGCTTTTGATCTCCATCTCCAAAGCATCGTCATGATCTCCATCCTCACCGGCTCGACACCTTGATCTCCATCGTTGCGTCGTGGTCATCTCGCCAACTATTGCTTCTACAACTATTGCTAATGCATAGTGATAAAGTAAAGCAATTACAAGGCGTTTGCATTTCATACAATAAAGAGACAACCATAAGGTCCTGCCGGTTGCCGATAACTTTTACAAAACATGATCATCTAATACAATAACGTATATCACATCATGTCTTGACCATATCACATCACAGCATGCCTTGCAAAAACAAGTTAGACGTCCTCTACTTTGTTGTTGCAGTTTTATGTGGCTACTACGGGCTAGCAAAACCGTTCTTACCTACGCATAAAACCACAACGGTGTTTCGTCAAGTTTGCTGTTTTAACATTCTTCAAGGACTGGCCGCAGTCAAATTCGATTCAACTAAAATAGGAGAAACAGACACCCGCCAGCCACCTTTATGCAAAACTAGTTCCATGTCAGTCAGTGGAACCGGTCTCATGTGCGTGGACATGTAAGGTTGGTCCGGGCCGCTTCATCCCACAATACCGCCGAATCAAAATAAGACGCTGGTGGTAAGCACTATGACTATCACCACCCATAACTCTTTGTGTTCTACTCGTGCATATCATCTACGCATAGACCTGGCTCATGATGCCACTGATGGGAATCATAGCATGGAAAACAAAAAAAATTACGCACACGCAATGATCTATCCATGGAGATGTATAGCAATGAGGGGGAGAGTGTGTCTACGTACCCTCGTAGACCTTAAGCGGAAGCGTTTCACAACGAGGTTGATGTAGTCGAACTTCTTCGCGCTTCAACCTATCAAGTACCGAACGCACGGCACCTTCGCGTTCTGCACACGTTCAGCTCGGTGACGTCCCTCACCTTCTTAATCCAGCAAGACGTCGAGGTAGTAGATGAGTTCCGTCAGCAAGACGGCGTGGTGACCGTGATACTGAAGTGATCCTCGCAGGGCTTCTCCTAAGCACTACGAAAATATGACCGGGGTGCAAACGGTGGAGGGGGCGCCGCACACGGCTAAACAACTGTCTAGTATGTGCTAGACGCCCCCTCCCACATATATATAGGTAGGAGGGAGGGAGGAGCAGCCAAATGAGGCGCTCAAGTAGGAGGAATCCTACTTGGGGTCCCTCCCAAGCCGCGCCCCCTTCTTTCCTTATTTGGAGTGCGGGGAAAGGCAGGGGAGGGTGGCGCCCCTCCCTTTCCTTCCTCCATGAGAGGGAAAGGCAAGAGGGGCTAGCCCTCCTACTTTTCCTTCCATAGGGCTGTCCAAACAAGTGGAGGGGCGCACCAGCCCCCTAGTGGGCTGGTCTGTCCCTCCCTTTGGCCCATTAAGCCCATAACTTGCCGGGGGGTGCCCGGAACCCCTTCCGGTGACCCGATTCCTTCCCGGTACGTCCCAAAACACTTTCGGTGTCCAAATACCATCGTCCTATATATCGATCTTTACCTCCCGACCATTTCAAGACTCCTCGTCATGTCTGTGATCTCATCCGGGACTCCGAACATCATTCGGTCACCAAATCATATAACTCATATAACACAATATCATCAATGAACGTTAAGCGTGCGGACCCTACAGGTTCGAGAACTATGTAGACATGATCGAGACACCTCTCTGGTCAATAACCAATAGCGGAACCTGGATGCCCATATTGGCTCCTACATATTCTACGAAGATCTTTATCGGTCGAACCGTTATGACAACATACGTATTTCCCTTTGTCTATCGGTATGTTACTTGCCCGAGATTGGATCGTCGGTTATTCATACCTAGTTCAATCTCGTTACCGGCAAGTCTCTTTACTCGTTCTGTAATACATCACCTCGTGACTAACTCCTTAGTCATTTGCTTGCAAGCTTACGTTGTGTATTACCGAGAGGGCCCAGAGATACCTCTCTGATACTCGGAGTGACAAATCCTAATCTAGATCTATGCCAACTCAATAAACACCTTCGGAGATACCTGTAGAGCATATTTATGATCACCCAGTTACATTGTGAGGTTTGATAGCACATAGGGTGTTCCTACGGTATCCGGTAGTTCCATAATCTCATAGTCGAAGGAATATGTATTTGACATGAAGAAAGCAATAGCAACAAACTGAACGATCATTATGCTAAGCTAGCGGATGGGTCTTGTCCATCACATCATTCTCCTAATGATGTGATCCCGTAATCAAATGACAACTCATGTCCATGGTTAGGAAACCTTAACCATCTTTGATCAACGAGCTAGTCTAGTAGATGCTCATTAGGGACACGGTGTTTGTTTATGTATTCACACATGTATTTAAGTTTCCGATCAATACAATTCTAGCATGAATAATAAACCTTTATCATGATTTAGGAAGTATAATAATAACCATTTTATTATTGCCTCTAGGGCATATTTCCATCATATTGATGAAAGTGGATTTGGAGAGGTCATGACTTTATTTAATGATGGATCCACTATTTTGGAAGAGGTTTCAATTGACTATGAGAACAAAGTTGCTATCTATGATGATTATTGTGATGACATGTATGCTATAAAGAATAATGATAACCATGAAACTTGTCATCATGATTTTTATTTTCAATTGGATTATGCCAATCTAGTATCTCATGATAGTTATTTTGTTGATTTTGCTCCCACTAGTATGAATGAGAATAAATTTGCTTATGTGGAGAGTAATAAAATTTCTATGCTTGTGAATCATGAAAAGAATACTTTATGTGATGGTTATATTTTTGAATTCATTCATGAGGCTACTGAAAATTATTATGAGAGGGGAACATATGCTTTTACATATCTCACTAATATCAAGCTTCCTCTCTATGTGTTGAAAGTTTTGAAGTCATGCTTGTTTTGCCTTCCTATGCTAGTTCAATCTTGTTCCCATAAATTGTTTGCTCACAAAATCCCTATGCATAGGAAGTGGGTTAGGCTTAAGTGTGCTTGCCATGTGATTCATGATGCTCTTTTTCATGTTTTAATTCTTTACTTTTATGCGAGCATCATTGAAATCATTATGCCTAGCTAAAACGCATTAAAGAAAAGCGCTTATTGCGAGACAACCCAACACTTTTACCTACTGTTTTTGTGAGTTCACATGATTACGCTACTATAGTAATTATGTTTTATAGCTTTTGTTCCAATAAAGTACCAAGTAAAGCCTTTGGTATAGTGTGGATGATAGTTGACTTGAGTCTGTGCAAAAACAGAATCTTTTGCGCTTAGTCCGGGAATTTTCAAAATTCACTAGAACGTGATTTTGATCTGAATTGTTTACAGGTGATTAATATGAGGTTTAAAGGAAGACTCGCCAGATTAAGATGGAAGATTGACATGAACAAGTTTAAATCAATCTGGGGCCTAATGTTGGGGATATAACCCCACGGTGTAACCTGCCCTAGGTAAGGCCGGGTTAATTTACTGGCGACTCATGGAGCAGGACTTCATATGGGCCAAGACGATCAAGACACAAGACTGGACAGGCGGCTCACAAGATGGGTCGGTTTAGGGCCTGAGTCCAGAAGGCGGCGGGCAGCCCGGAGGCGTAAACCGCCGTACGATGACTTGCCATGGAAGGCAAGCTGACTTAGAGTTAGGTTTGGTCACGTGTCATCACCCGGCCCGGACTCTTGTAAGCCGGCGGCCTCGACCTGTATATAAAGGCGAGTATGATACGTCTCCAACGTATCTATAATATTTGATTGTTCCATGCTATTATATTATCATTCTTGGATGTTTTATAGTCATTTTATAGAAACTTTATATCATTTTTTTTTGACTAACCTATTGACATAGTGCCCAGTGCGAGTTGTTGTTTTTGGCTTGTTTTTTTTACATCGCAGAATATCAGTACCAAACGGAGTCCAAACGCAGCAGAACTTTTTGGAGAATTTTTCTAGACCAGAAGACACCTGTTGGGACAAAGAAGTACCAGAGCGGGGCTCCGAGGGGAGCACAACCCACCTGGGCGTGCCCTGGTGGGTTGTGCCCACCACGACCGTCTCCCGCACCGCCTCTTTGCTCTATAAATACCCCGAAAATCCAAAAACCCTAGGGGAGTCGACGAAACACAATTCCAGCCGCCGCAAGTTCCAGAACCACTAGATCCAATCTAGACACCATCACGGAGGGGTTCATCATCCTCATTGGTGCCTCTCCGATGATGCGTGAGTAGTTCATTGTAGACCTACGGGTCCATAGGCAGTAACTATATGGCTTCTTCTCTCTTTTTGATTCTCAATAGAATGATCTCTTGGAGATCTATTTGATGTAACTCTTTTTGCGGTGTGTTTGTTGGGATCCGATATGATCAGATCCATCTATCCATGGAAGTTATTTGAGTTTCTTTGATCTCTTATATGCATGATTACTTATAGCCTCGTATTTCTTCTTTGAGTCTTTGGTTTAGTTAGGCCGACTAGATCGATTTTTCTTGCCATGGGAAGAGGTGCTTTGTGACGGGTTCGATCGTGCGGTGTTCTTTTCCAGTGACAGAAGGGGCAGCAAGACACGTATTGATCGTTGCCATTAAGAATAACAAGATGGGGTTGATTCCTACATGAATAGATCTTGTCTACATCATGTCATCGTTCTTATTGCATTAATCCGTTTCTCATGAACTAAATACACTAGATGCATGCTGGATAGCGTTTGATGTGTGGAGTAATGGTAGTAGATGCAGGCAGGAGTCGATCTACTAATCTTGGACGTGATGGCTATATAATGATCATTGCCTGGATATCGTCATAATTATTTGAGGTTCTATCAATTTCCCAACAGTAATTTGTTTACCCACCGTATGCTACTTTCTCGAGAGAAGCCACTAGTGAAATTTACGGCCCTCGGGTCTATTTTCTCAAGCTATATTTTTCATATCTATATTGCTATTTGCCTTTTTATTTTATTCCATCTTTAATTTTCCGATCTATATTACCAAAAACCCAAAAATACCTCGCTGAATTTTAGTTGCCTTTATTTTATTTCCATCTACCAATCTATCACTTTACCAATATTTTACCCGAGAGGGATTGACAACCCCTCTTTCGCGTCGGGTTGCAAGTATTTGTTCTTTGTGTGCAGGTACCATTTACAAAGTGTTGCTTGGTTCTCCTACTGGTTTGATAACCTTGGTTTCATAGCTGAGGGATCTACCTACCTTAGTTGTACTGCATCATCCCTTACTCTTTGGGGAAAATACTGACACGGATTCAAGACATAAAAATGGGAGGATCAGAGTCCCCGGCATAGAATAGACAGGTTACAGTCAATCGATAACTAGGTCAAGTGAATCCACTCCCTTGTCATCGATACTTAAGCAATAAGCAACAAGAGCAGGAGTAGGCTTTGACCTCCATCGTGAGGGGCCGAACTTGGGTAATCCTGTGTCTCTTGTCCCGCTCAACCCCAACAAGTTAGTCACTATTGCAATGGCCTCACGCTTAAGTCCTTTCACGAGGACATCTGCCGTGACAAAACCACGACAGGCCCCACAAGCCACCAGGGCACGCCTACCCCCCTTGGGCACGCCCTAGTGCCTTCTGGGCTACTCCTTCATCTTCTGGCCCTCTCCCAAAGCTTCCAGGGTCTCTTTTGTCCAGAAAAATTCGTCAAAAAGTTTCGTGACATTTGGAGTTCGTTTGGTACTGATATTCTGGAAAACCAAATACAGGCTAAAAATAGCAAATGGCACTTGGAACTAAGTTAATAGGTTAGTCCCAAAAAATGATATAACATTGCATATAAAACATCCAACATTGATACTATAATAGCATGGAACAATAAAAATTATAGATATGTTGGAGATGTATCAGATCTCGGCCAACACGCACCATCACATCCATATCTCATGACGCCACCACACCACCAGCTGATGTCAAGGCCGTGCCATCCAATAATTATTCACAAAAAATCCAGTACTAATAACAAAAGCAATCAAGAAAGTGCATCCCAGGCTACATTTAAGATAGAACAAACGAAAGTGGTGCTTACTTGGATTATTGGCAAGGTGGTGCAGAGAAAAGCGGTGATTGTGCCCCCCCATCATTGCTGGTCTCCATGCCAGAAATGATATCTTCGAGCAGATAAAGCCACGGCTGTCATCGTTGGCTATGTGGTTGTATGCAAAAAATTGAGGCACGATGCGGCCGGCCGGACACTGTGAGGCGCGAGGAAGCCAAAGACCTGTGTCGTTGGCTTCTTTGAGAAGATGGATGTGGCCGGGTGATACATCTCCAACGTATCTATAATTTTTGATTGTTCCATGGTATATTATATTCTGTTTTGGATGTTTAATGGGCTTTATTATACACTTTTATATTATTTTTGGGATTAACCTATTAACCGGAGGCCCAGCCCAAATTGCTGTTTTTTTGCCTATTTCAGTGTTTCGCAGAAAAGGAATATCAAACGGAGTCCAAACGGAATGAAACCTTCGGGAACGTGATTTTCGGAACAAACGTGATCCAGAGGACTTGGAGTCTACGTAAAGCAATCAACGAGGAGAGCACGAGGCAGGGGGGCGCGCCCTCCACCCTCGTGGGGCCCATGTTGCTCCACCGACGTACTTCTTCCTCCTATATATACCCATATACCCCGGAAACATCAGATACGGAGCCAAACCCCTATTTCCACCGCCGCAACCTTCTGTACCCGTGAGATCCCATCTTGGGACCTTTTCTGGCGCTCCGTCCGAGGGGGCATTGATCACGGTGGGCTTCTACATCAACACCATAGCCTCTCCGATGATGTGTGAGTAGTTTACCTCAGACCTTTGGGCCCATAGTTATTAGCTAGATGGCTTCTTCTCTCTCTTTGGATCTCAATACAAAGTTCTCCTTGATCTTCTTGGAGATCTATTCGATGTAATCTTCTTTTGCGGTGTGTTTGTCGAGATCCAATGAATTGTGGGTTTATGATCAAGATTATCTGTGAAAAATATTTGAATCTCCTCTGAATTCTTTTATGTATGATTGGTTATCTTTGCAAGTCTCTTCGAATTATCAGTTTGGTTTGGCCTACTAGATTGATCTTTCTTGTAATGGGAGAAGTGCTTAGCTTTGGGTTCAATCTTGCGGTGTCCTTTCCTAGTGACAGTAGGGGCAGCAAGGCACGTATTCTATTGTTGCCATCGAGGATAAAAAGATGGGGTTTATATCATATTGCATGAGTTTATCCCTCTACATCATGTCATCTTACTTAAAGCATTACTCTGTTCTTATGAACTTAATACTCTAGATGCATGCTGGATAGCGGTCGATGTGTGGAGTAATAGTAGTAGATGCAGAATCATTTCGATCTACTTGTCGCGGACGTGATGCCTATATACATGATCATACCTAGATATTCTCATAACTATGCTCAATTCTATCAATTGCTCGACAGTAATTCGTTTACCCACCGTAATACTTATGCTCTCGAGAGAATCCACTAGTGAAACCTATGGCCCTCGGGTCTATTCTCCATCATATTAATCTTCCAACACTTAGCTTTTTTTATTGCCGTTTATTTTACTTTGCATCTTTATCATAAAAATACCAAAAATATTATCTTATCATATCTATCAGATCTCACTCTCGTAAGTGACCGTGAAGGGATTGACAACCCCTTTATCGCGTTGGTTGCGAGGTTCTTATTTGTTTGTGTAGGTGCGTGGGACCTGAGCGTGATCTCCTACTGGATTGATACCTTGGTTCTCAAAAACTGAGGGAAATACTTACGCTACTTTACTGCATCACCCTTTCCTCTTCAAGGGAAAACCAACGCAGTGCTCAAGAGGTAGCACCGGACAGTGGGTTCGATGAGGCAAGGTGCAAGGTGAGGGACGCGACCAACGATGCTGACCATGGCGGCAGGATCCAGACTGTCTTGCGACATACCACCAATAGCTGGGATGCGGCCCCCCCATTGGCTTTGTAGGTGCCATCTATTGATAGTGAAGATGACGATGAAGTAAAGAAGTGGCTCGCCTATTAACTTTGCAATCTACGTCTTCACTATTAAAGACAGTGAAGGAGGACCAACAGCCAGGCGGCTTTGCAGGGATGCAACTTCCACTGGAGTATGGCAGAAGGTATAACACGGTTTGGCGGTAGACATGGAGGAGGCGCCGTGAAGTCTGTGTTGGAGATATGCCCTAGAGGAAATTGATACGTCCATTTTGCATCATGCTTTTATATCGATATTTATTGCATTATAGGCTGTTATTGCATATTATGTCACAATACTTATGCCTATTCTCTCTTATTTTACAAGGTTTACATGAAGAGGGAGAACGCCAGCAGCTGGAATTCTGGGCTGGAAAAGGAGCAAATATTAGAGACCTATTCTGCACAACTCCAAAAGTCCTGAAACTCCACGGAAGTCATTTTTGGAATTAATAAAAAATACTGAGCGAAGAAAGCACCAGAGGGGGGCCACCCACCATCCATGAGGGTGGGGGCGCGCCCTACCCCCCTTGGGCGCGCCCCTGCCTCGTGGGCCCCCTGGCAGGCCTCCGGTGCCCATGTTTGGCTATATGGTGTCTTTCACCCTGGAAAAAATCATAAGCAAGCTTGCGGGACGAAACACCGCCGCCACGAGGCGAAACCTTGGCGGAACCAATCTAGGGCTCCGGTGGAGCTGTTCTGCCGGCGAAACTTCCCTCCGGGAGGGGGAAATCATCACCATCGTCATCACCAACGATCCTCTCATCGGGAGGGGGTCAATATTCATCAACATCTTCACCAGCACCATCTCCTCTCAAATCCTAGCTCATCTCTTGTATCCAATCTTTGTATCAAAACCTCAGATTGGTACCTGTAGGTTGCTAGTAGTGTTGATTACTCCTTGTAGTTGATGCTAGTTGGTTTATTTGGTGGAAGATCATATGTTCAGATCCATTATGCATATTAATACCCCTCTGATTATGAACATGAATATGCTTTGTGAGTAGTTACGTTTGTTCCTGAGGACATGGGAGAAGTCTTGCTATAAGTAGTCATGTGAATTTGGTATTCGTTCGATATTTTGATGAGATGTATGTTGTGTCTCCTCTAGTGGTGTCATGTGAACGTCGACTACATGACACTTCACCATTGTTTGGGCCTAGAGGAAGGCATTGGGAAGTAATAAGTAGATGATGGGTTGCTAGAGTGACAGAAGCTTAAACCCTAGTTTATGAGTTGCTTCGTAAGGGGCTGATTTGGATCCATATGTTTCATGCTATGGTTAGGTTTACCTTAATACTTCTTTTGTAGTTGCGGATGCTTGCAATAGGGGTTAATCATATGTGGGATGTTTGTCCAAGGAAGGACAGCACCCAAGCACCGGTGCACCCACATATCAAATTATCAAAGTACCGAATGTGAATTATATGAGCATGATGAAAACTAGCTTGACGATAATTCCCATGTGTCATCGGGAGCTTTTCCTTCATATAAGAAATTGTCCAGGCTTGTCCTTTGTTACAAAAATGATTGGGCCACCTTGCTGCACTTTATTTACACTTGTTACTTTTTACCCATTACAAAGAACTTTATCACAGAACTATCTGTTACCGATAATTTCAGTGCTTGCAGAGAATACCTTACTGAAAACCACTTGTCATTTCCTTCTGCTCCTCGTTGGGTTCGACACACTTACTTATCGAAAGGACTACGATAGATCCCCTACACTCGTGGGTCATCAAGACTCTTTTCTGGCGTCGTTGCCAGGGAGTGAAGCGCCTTTGGTAAGTGGAATTTGGTAAGGAAAAATTTATATAGTGTGCTGAAATTTACTGTCACTTGTCACTATGGAAAGTAATCCTTTGAGGGGCTTGTTCGGGGTATCTTCACCCTGACCAGTAGAGCCAAGAGTTGCTCCTCAACCTACTGAACTTACTGAAAATGTTTACTTTGAAATTCCCTCGGGTATGGTAGGGAAACTGCTAGCTAATCCTTTTACAGGAGATGGAACATTGCATCCCGATTTACACCTAATCTATGTGGATGATGTTTGTGGATTATTTAAGCTTGCAGGTATGCCCGAGGATGTTATCAAGAAGAAGGTCTTCCCTTTAAGGGAAAGGCACTGACAAGGTTTAGGCTATGTGATGATATGGGATCATGGAACTACAACCGATTGAAATTTGAATTTCATCAGAAGTTTTATCCTATGCATCTTCTTCATCGTGATCGTAATTATATATATAATTTTTGGCCTCGCGAAGGAGAAAGCATCGCTCAAGCTTGGGGGAGGCTTAAGTCAATGTTATATTCATGCCCCAATCATGAGCTCTCAAGAGAAATGATTATTCAAAAAATTTATGCTCGGCTTTCTCTCAATAATCGCTCCATGCTCGATACTTCTTGTACTGGTTCTTTTATGATCAAGACTGTTGAATTCAAATGGGATTTATTGGAAAGAATTAAATGCAACTCTGAATATTGGGACCTCGACGAAGGTAAGGAGTCAGGTATAACACCTAAGTTTGATTGTGTTAAATCTTTTATGGATACCGATGTTTTCCGTGAGTTTAGCACTAAATATGGACTTGACTCTGAGATAGTAGCTTCCTTCTATGAATCATTTGCTACTCATGTTGATCTCCCTAAGGAGAAGTGGTTTAAATATAATCCTCCCACTGAAGTAAAAGTAGTTGCACCTATTAAAGTTGAAGAAAAGATTATCACTTATAATGATCCTATTGTTCCTACTGCTTATGTTGAGAGACCACCTTTCCCTGTTAGATTAAAGGATCGTGCTAAAGCTTCAACTGTGGTCAACAAAAGTAATATTAGGACACCTAAACCCCCTGAGCAAATTAAAGTTGAACCTAGTATTGCTATGGTTAAATATCTCTTGGCTGATAATATTGATGGGAATGTTATTTACTGCTGTAATGAAGCTGCTAGAATTGCTAGACCTGATGCTAAAAATAAAAATAGGCATGTAGTAGTAGGCATGCCTGTTATTTCTGTTAAAATAGGATATCATTGTTATCATGGCTTGTGTGATATGGGTGCTAGTGCTAGTGCAATACCTCATTCCTTATACAAAGAAATTATGCATGATATTGCACCTGCTGAGATAGAAGAAATTGATGTTACAATTAAGCTTGCCAATAGAGATACTATTTCACTAGTTGGGATTGTTAGAGATGTTGAAGTCTTGTGTGGGGAAGTTAAATATCCTGCTGATTTTCTTGTTCTTGGTTCCCCACAAGACAACTTTTGTCCCATTATATTTGGTTGACCATTCTTGAATACTGTGTAACGCCCAGATAATCAAGCTACAGTAATCCCACGCTAATGGTGCCACGTCACCACAGTTACTGTTGCTAATCTACCATTAGGTCAAACCGTTTCAAAATTCAAATTCCAAATTAAAGTCAACGATAAAAGTTTTTTAAAATTTAAAACAAAAATGTTCAGGAGGTGCCATATTTTGCATAAGTAAATATGGTGTAGTAAACACATTTTTATAAAATGCCTAAATAATTTAAATTGAATTAAAACAGAAAAGAAAATAAGTAAAAGAAAGAAAAAAAAACCTCCCCCACTGGGCCGACTGGCCCAGCTGGCCACCAGGCCGCCCGACCGGCCCACCCCTGCCTCAACCCTCGGGCCGGCCCACCCCGCGCCCCCACTCCCTTATCCCCCCCACTCCCCAGGGTCCCGAAACCCTAACCCACCACTCTTCCCCACGTCGTTCCCCTCCTTCCCCCCAATCCAGATCGGACCGGGGCTTGCTCGCACGCGCGCGCCTCGGGCCCGACGACCCCGCCGCCTGGACCTCGCCAGCGCCTCTTCCCCACCGGCCTGCTTCCTCCTCCCCCGCCGGCCTGCTTCCCCCACCTCAACGGCCTGCCTCCTCGTCGCCCGGTCGTCGCCGTCAACCGCCTCGCGCCCCGTTGTCAATCCCCCTACGGCCCCAGTGAGCCCCGCCTCGCTCCCTCCCTCTCCCTCGTGCGCTCGCGCTCGTCGCCGCGGTCCCCGCCGATCTCGCCCGCGGTTAACGCGCTCCGGCCGCGTCCAATGCGCGCTCACCGCGTCGTGCCCGCGCCCGCACCTCGCCCCGTTCTGCCCCGTCGCGCACACCCGCACCTGGCCGCCGGCCCGCGCCCCCGCGGCCCCCTCCTTCGCTCTGGCCGCCGAGGCATGCGCCCGTCGTGGTCTCACCCCGGCCGCCCCCTGTCCCGTCGCTGCGGCCTCCTTCCCCCACGCGCAGGCGACGCCCGACGCCCATGGCCACCTCTGGCGCTCCGGCGCTCGCACCCTGCTCCTCCCCTTCTGCCCTGCCGTGGCCTCGCCGCTGCCACGCCGGCGAACCCCCCCTTGCCGTGGCCCCGGCTGGCCGCGTCCAGGTCCAGCGCCCGCGCTCGCCCGCGCGGCGACCGAGCCCGACCGCGCGCTCGTGCGCGCCCACGGCCGCACGCGCGCCCGCTCGCCCGTGCGCCCGCGCCCACTATGGCCGAGCCCGGACAAGTCCGGTGCCCAAAGGGCCCGGGCGGACATGTCCGCCCCTGGCCTATGACAAACGGGGCCCAGCCCCAGAACGAAATAAAAAAGGAAATGAAAAAATAAAATAAAAATAAATAGTAAAAATAACTAATTAATTAATTAAGATAATTAATTAACTTATTTAATCATGTTAATATTAATTAATTAAGATTAATTAAACTAATAACTAATTAACCTAATTAACTACTGATAATTAACTAACAGTCACTGACAGGTGGGACCCACGTGTCAGGTTGACCAGGTCAACGGTCAACGTTGACTGCTGACGTCAGCATGACATCATGCTGATGTCATAAATCCAAATTTCGAATTAAATTAAATAATTAGTTAAATTCCAGAAATTAATAAATTCTTTTGAAAATCATATCTTTTAATCCGTAACCCGGATGGAAATACTTTGTACATGAAAGTTGCTCAGAACGACGAGACGAATCCGGATACGCAGTCCGTTCGTCCACCACACCTCCCTAACCTATCGAACTCGCAACTTTCCCCCTCCGGTCCGTCTGTCCGAAATCGCGAAACATCGGGAATACTTTCCCGGATGTTCCCCCCCTTCGCCGGTACCACCAACTGTCGCGTTAGGACACACCTCGCACTGCTCATTGTCATGTCACGCATCGTCATGCTTATGTTTGCATTGTATTTACTGTTTCTTCCCCCCTCTTCTCTCCGGTAGACTACGAGACCGACGCTGCTGCTGCCCAGTTCGACTATGGAGTTGACGACCCCTCCTACTTGCCAGAGCAACCAGGCAAGCCCCCCCTTGATCACCAGATATCGCCTATTCTTCTCTATACTGCTTGCATTAGAGTAGTGTAGCATGTTACTGCTTTCCGATATCCTATCTTGATGCATAGCCTATCCTTGCTACTACTGTTGTTACCTTTACCTACAATCCTACATGCTTAGTATAGGATGCTAATTTTCCATCAGTGGCCCTACATTCTTGTCCGTCTGCTGTGCTATACTATCAGGCCATGATCACCTGGGTGGTGATCACGGGTATATACTTATATACTAAATACATGACACATGTGATGACTAAAGTCGGGTCGGCTCGTAGGAGTACCCGCAAGTGGATCTTTGTGGCGGAGCGACAGGGCAGGTTGAGACCGCCTAGGTGAGAGGTGGGCCTGGCCCTGGTCGACGTTCGCGGATACTTAACACGCTTAACGAGATCTTGGTATTTGATCTGAGTCTGGCCATTTGGTCTATACGCACTAGCCATCTACGCGGGAGTAGTTATGGGTATCCCGGCGTCGTGGTATCAGCCGAAGCTCTTTTTGACGTCAGCGACGGAGCGGCGCGCGCCGGATTGGACTAGAACGCCACTAGGCTAGGTCTGCTTCCGGCCGCCCTCGCAACGTGCAGGTGTGCAATGGGCGATGGGCCCAGACCCCTGCGCGCATAGGATTTAGACCGGCGTGTTGACCTCTCGGTTGAGCCTAGGTGGGGCTGCGACGTGTTGATCTTCCGAGGCCGGGCATGACCCAGAAAAGTGTGTCCGGCCAAATGGGATCGAGCGTGTTGGGTTATGTGGTGCACCCCTGCAGGGAAGTTAATCTATTCGAATAGCCGTGATCTTCGGTAACAGGACGACCCGGAGTTGTACCTTGACCTTATGACAATTAGAACCGGATACTGAATAAAATACACCCTTCCAAGTGCCAGATACAACCCGGTGATCGCTCTCTAACAGGGCGACGAGGAGGGGATCGCCGGGTAGGATTTATGCTATGCGATGCTACTTGGAGGACTTCAATCTACTCTCTTCTACATGCTGCAAGATGGAGATGGCCAGAAGCGTAGTCTTCGACAGGATTAGCTATCCCCCTCCTATTCTGGCATTCTGCAGTTCAGTCCACTGATATGCCCCTTTACACATATACCCATGCATATGTAGTGTAGCTCCTTGCTTGCGAGTACTTTGGATGAGTACTCACGGTTGCCTTTCTCCCTCTTTTTCCCCCTTTCCTTTCTACCTGGTTGCCGCAACCAGATGCTGGAGCCCAGGAGCCGGACGCCACCGTCGACGACGACTCCTACGACACTGGAGGTGCCTACTACTACGTGCAGGCCGTTGACGACGACCAGGAGTAGTTAGGAGGATCCCAGGCAGGAGGCCTGCGCCTCGTTCGATCTGTATCCCAGTTTGTGCTAGCCTTCTTAAGGCAAACTTGTTTAACTTGTGTCTGTACTCAGATATTGATGCTTCCGCTGACTCGTCTATGATCGAGCACTTGTATTCGAGCCCTCGAGGCCCCTGGCTTGTATTATGATGCTTGTATGACTTATTTATGTTTTAGAGTTGTGTTGTGATATCTTCCCGTGAGTCCCTGATCTTGATCATACACATTTGCGTGCATGATTAGTGTACGGTCAAATCGGGGGCGTCACATACTGTTAATGCTAGGATAGACTGCGAAAAGGATGTTGTTACTATTGGTTTGGGGATATGTCTCATGAGTTTAACTTTGCTAAATTTCATAGACAACCCCGTGATGAGGAATTGCCTAGTAAAGATGAAATTATTGGTCTTGCTTCTATTGCCGTGCCTCCTAATGATCCTTTAGAACAATATTTGCTCAACCATGAAAATGATATGTTTATGAATGAAAGAAGGGAAATAGATGAAGTATTATTTAAACAGGGACCTATTTTGAAACACAACTTACCTGTTGAAATCCTAGGGGATCCTCCTCCACCCAAGGGTGATCCCGTGTTTGAGCTTAAACCATTACCTGATACTCTTAAATATGCTTATCTTGATGAAAAGAAGATATATCCTGTTATTATTAGTGCTAACCTTTCAGAGCAGGAAGAAGAGAAATTATTGAAAACTCTGAAGAAGCACCGGGTTGCTATTGGATATACTCTTGATGACTTAAGGGCATTAGTCCCACTTTATGCTAGCACAAAATAAAATTGGAGAAAGACGCTAAACCAGTTGTTGATCACCAACGACGGTTAAATCCTAAGATGAAAGAAGTGGTAAGAAAAGAAATACTAAAGCTTCTGGAGGCAGGTATAATCTATCCCGTTGCTGATAGTCAGTGGGCAAGTCCTGTCCATTGTGTCCCTAAGAAGGGAGGTATTACCGTTGTTCCTAATGATAAAGATGAATTGATCCCACAAAGAATTGTTACAGGTTATAGGATGGTAATTGATTTCCGCAAATTAAATAAAGCCACTAAAAAGGATCATTACCCCTTACCTTTTATTGATCAAATGTTAGAAAGATTATCCAAACATACACATTTTTGCTTTCTAGATGGTTATTCTGGTTTCTCTCAAATACCTGTGTCAAAAGAGGATCAAGAAAAGACCACTTTTACTTGCCCTTTTGGTACCTTTGCTTATAGACGTATGCCTTTTGGTTTATGTAATGCACTTGCTACCTTTCAAAGATGCATGATGGCTATATTCTCTGATTTTTGTGAAAAGATTGTTGAGGTTTTCATGGATGATTTTTCCGTATATGGAACTTCTTTTGATGATTGCTTGAGCAACCTTGATCGATTTTTGCAGAGATGTGAAGAAACTAATCTTGTCTTGAATTGGGAGAAGTGCCACTTTATGGTTAATGAAGGTATTGTCTTGGGGCATAAAATTTCTGAAAGAGGTATTGAAGTTGATAAAGCTAAAGTTGATGCTATTGAAAAGATGCCGTGTCCCAAGGACATCAAAGGTATAAGAAGTTTCCTTGGTCATGCCGGTTTTTATAGGAGGTTCATTAAGGACTTCTCAAAAATTTATCGGCCTCTGACTAATCTCTTACAAAAAGATATCCCTTTTGTGTTTGATGATGATTGTGTAGAAGCATTTGAAATACTTAAGAATGCTTTGATTACTGCACCTATCGTTCAGCCACCTGATTGGAATTTACCCTTTGAAATTATGTGTGATGCTAGTGATTATGCTGTAGGTGCTGTTCTAGGACAAAGAGTTGATAAGAAATTAAATGTTTTCCAATATGCTAGTAAAACTCTAGATGGTGCCCAGAGAAATTATGCTACTACTGAAAAAAATTAGCAGTTGTGTTTGCTTGTGATAAGTTCAGACCTTATATTGTTGATTCAAAAGTGACTGTTCACACTGATCATGCTGCTATTAAATATCTTATGGAAAAGAAAGATGCTAAACCTAGACTTATTAGATGGGTTCTCTTGCTACAAGAATTTGATTTGCATATTATTGATAGAAAGGGAGCTAAGAACCCCGTTGCAGACAACTTGTCTAGGTTAGAGAATGTTCTTGATGACCCACTACCTATTGATGATAGCTTTCCTGATGAACAATTAGCTGTCATAAATGCTTCTCGTACTACTCCATGGTATGCTGATTATGCTAATTACATTGCTGCTAAATTTATACCACCTAGTTTCACATACCAGCAAAAGAAAAAGTTTTTCTATGATTTGAGACATTACTTCTGGGATGACCCACATCTTTATAAAGGAGTAGATGGTGTCATTAGACGTTGTATACCTGAGCATGAATAGGAACAGATCCTACGCAAGTGTCACTCCGAGGCTTATGGAGGACACCACGCTGGAGATAGAACTGCACATAAGGTATTGCAATCCGGTTTTTATTGGCCTACTCTCTTCAAGGATGCCCGTAAGTTTGTCTTGTCTTGTGATGAATGTCAAAGAATTGGTAATATTAGTAGACGTCAGGAAATGCCTATGAATTATTCACTTGTTATTGAACCATTTGACGTATGGGACTTTGATTATATAGGACCGTTTCCTTCCTCTAATGGGTATACACATATTTTAGTTGCTGTTGATTACGTTACTAAGTGGGTAGAAGCTATTCCAACTAGTAGTGCTGATCATAACACCTCTATTAAGATGCTTAAAGAAGTTATCTTTCCGAGGTTTGGAGTCCCTAGATATTTAATGACTTATGGTGGTTCACATTTTATTCATGGCGCTTTTCGTAAAATGCTTGCTAAGTATGACGTTCATCATAGAATTGCATCTCCGTATCACCCACAGTCTAGTGGTCAAGTAGAATTGAGCAATAGAGAGCTTAAATTAATTTTTCAAAAGACTGTTAATAGATCTAGAAAGAATTGGTCCAAGAAACTTGATGATGCATATGGGCCTATAGAACTGCATATAAAAATCCTATGGGTATGTCTCCGTATAAAATGGTTTATGGAAAAGCATGCCACTTACCTCTCGAACTAGAACATAAGGCATATTGGGCTATTAAAGAGCTCAATTATGATTTCAAACTTGCCGGTGAGAAGAGGTTATTTGACATTAGCTCACTTGATGAATGGAGAACCCAAGCCTATGAGAATGCCAAACTGTTTAAAGAAAAAGGTTAAAAGATGGCATGACAAAAGGATACAAAAGTGTGAGTTTAATGTAGGTGATTATGTGTTGCTATTCAACTCTCGTTTAAGATTTTTTGCAGGAAAGCTTCTCTCTAAATGGGAAGGTCCTTACGTTATCGAGGAGGTCTATCGTTCCGGTGCCATAAAAATCAACAACTTCGAAGGCACAAATCCGAAGGTGGTGAACGGTCAAAGAATCGAACATTATATCTCAGGTAATCCTATAAATGTTGAAACTACTGTTATTGAAACCGTAACCCAGAGGAATACATAAGGGACACTTTCCAGAACGTTTCAGACTCCAAAAAGTAATAGGTATGTGGTATGGTAAGTAAACCGACTCCAAAACAGTTCTAATGGCAATTTTTCTCCGTTTTGGAATATTTAAGACAAGTAGTCCGGGAAGGACACGAGGCGTCCACAAGGGCGGAGGGCACGCCCTACCCCCCTGGGCGTGCCCCCTGCCTCGTGGGCACCTCGTGTGCTCTTCGGACTCCGTTTTCTTGCACGATACTTCTTTTGGTCGGTAAAAATTCTTTATATAATCTCCTGAAGGTTTTGACCACCGTACCACGCAAATATCCTCTATTTTTGTTTCGAGTTGTTTCTGCCGCAGATTAGAGCAAGATGTCATCTCAGGATTCCGACGGAGAGAGCTATGTCTCACACCTCATGTGACACCCAAGTTTTTTTTTTATTGGATTTTTTTAAAAGATTTTTATTTGACTTGAGGGGAGTGATTTAAATTTTTCTTCAAGAGAACTCTCACTCTCAAATATTTTTCTTTATGGCAAAAGTTTTATTTGGATTCAACCAAGATCTGTCTTTGGTCTTGGAGGTTCTTGCTTTCCACTTGGACTCAAGACAAAATATTTTCACTTGGGAAATGACTTTTGAAAATCTCCTTGAAATTTGCACTATGGCTTTTGGAAAATCCTTTGCCACTTTCAACAATTCCTTCTTGCCATGGCCTTAGTGCAAATCCTCTCTCCTAACCCTTTCCTCACCTTTGGATCATGATCTGCATCAAATCCAGCAAGTTGAACCTCCCCATGTGATTATTTCCATTTATATTCTATTCAAATAAATTTCTGCCTTCTTTCCTAGCACTTGGAGATTTGCAAAGGAACTCCACTTTCTGTCTTGATTTTTGCCCCCAAACCTTTTTCCCCTCCTAGTCCTTTGAACCCTCAATCAAGAACCATGAAGATCCACTGGTCTTCAGTTCAAAATTTTCAAACTACACCTGCTGCAAGTTTGGACCAGATTTGCCAAATTTGGTGAAATTCATTCAAAACCTTCTCCAAAAATTCCAAGTAAAATCAGGCAGCCTCTGGGTGCATTGAGTGGTCACCTCACCAAGTTACAGCTCCAGAAAAATTTATCTCATTGCAAAATCCTCCTGTCGAACACCTGTAGTGCACTGTCTGTATCAAGTTCAGAAAAGTTCAGAGAACACTGCAGTGGCCTGCTGTCGTTTTCTTCAGAGAAGGACGTCGATCTCGCCAGTACCACTGCGTCGCCTTGCTCCTCGTCCCCGCCCTCTTGTTCCTGCACCGCATGAACGCCTGGCGCCTTGCGGGCGTCGGCGACGAGCAGCAGAAGGTGCGCCGCCCCGTGACCGACGCCGGCGGCGGCTTTGCGGACGCCAGCGGGAGACACGGCGCCGACGACGCCACCCAGCGCCGCCCAAACCACCGGAGCTCGCCGCGTGGCCTTCCACTCCCCCGAACGCGCTGCCGCTCTCGTCGTGAACCGCCGGGCGCGAAGCACGCTCTCTGCCGCCGTTGAGCCCGTGCGGTCACCTCACCGTGGACCGACGCCATTACGCCAAGACCGACCCCGTTCAGCTGTGAAACGACTCCAGTAACCTCCACTGATGCTGCCTGGCCACTCAAACCTCCTGCCAATCCACTGCTCCGCCGTAATCGCTCGCCGGAGATTCTCCGTTCACGGCCACCCCGTCGATCTGCCTATAAATAGAGGCCCCGAGCTTCAACTCGAGCACCCACCATCCCTGCACTCCCCCTAGAGCAAGCCTAGCCACTGGTAGAGCCCCGAGGAGGTCTCCTTCCTCGACTCCGGCCGCCGCGACCCGCCACGGGATCCAGCCCGATTCGCCCCCGTGTGTGCTCCTCCGCCCCCATTCTCTTGCCAGTAGCTTCACCTTGCATCCCTCGTTCTGACCCGCGCCTCAATTCGTAGTTTGCAGCCCTCCACCGGAGTTCCCCATCCTCACCCGAGCCGCCGTCCGCCGGAGATAGTGTCGCCGTCGACGTGGTGCTCCCCGTTGGACGAGTCCACCACCCACCGACGCGGAAGAAGACGCTGAAGCTCTTGGTACCCTCCGTTTCTCCTAACTCGCCGTGGTTCGACGCCGGCGTCCACCGCAGTCTTCGGGCGCCGGCGAGCTTTTTAAACCTGACAGGTGGACCCCGCCTGTCAGCCTCTATTCTATTCTCCTTCGAACCGTTTTCTGTTGGCGCCTTCGGGCAAATACGTTTTCTCCTTTGCGCTTGCGCATTCCCAACCGAAGCGTTTTCTGTTTTCTCAGTTAAAACCCTGGAACTTTTCTGTTTCATTACAGATAAGTCCCTGGACAGAAACCTTTATAACTTTTTAATAAAAAGGAATTTTTGAGTGATTCTTTTTCTGACAATCTTCAAATTTTGTCTAGTTTTTTATGGGATTTATTTGAAAAATATTTGGAAAAGTTTCTGTGCAAGTGTTGGTTTTCACGTTAGTACCCGTTTCGTGATTGCCGTAGGTTCCGGAAGAGGTGAAGGAGCCGCGAACTTCGCCGAGCTAGACTCCGACTTCTCCGAACCAGGCAAGCATGTTTTGAACATTTGATATGACAGGTGTTTTACATGTTCACGTGAGAGTTTGTGCGTGGCATATGAGTGTCGGTAAATACCTCGTTGCTTGTAAGGCAACGACCCGGTTGTTCCAAAGTCGCGATGATCTCTGATGAGAGATGGCCTAATCATGTGGTGACATGAAGGGCAGCAAGGTGGTACTGTTGTAGCATACCAGCCTTGCGTCATCCGACTTTCTCCGACGTTAACGTGGTTGGAGCCACGTTATCGTTCTTTTCCCGCATGTTCCAAAGTTGCGATGATCTCTGATGAGAGATGGCCAAATCATGTGGTGACATGAAGGGCAGCAAGGTGGTACTGTTGTAGCATACCAGCCTTGCGTCATCCGACTTCCTCCGACGTTAACGTGGTTGGAGCCACGTTACCGTTCTTTCCCCTTTCCGTGCTACCACATGTCTCATTGCCAGGATGCGGTTTAGTAAGTTGGTAACCTCTTTCCGTGTACACACCAAACAGAGAGGCCGGGATGATGGTACCTTGGCCCAGGATTAAAGCCAGTCATCCGGTCAGGGGGCATGGGTGTTTCCGGTTGGGACCGAGAGGGGGGGCACCCCCTTAGAGCGCGCGTATAGAAATTTGATCCCATGCTACGCGAGGTTGTAGCCTCCCCGTCTCAAGGTTTTTCTTGAATGTTGCCGAGGGTGATCCCTGGCTTCGGATGGTTGAATTGGGTGTGTACTGGTTAGACGTGTTTCTTCCAAAACACCGTAGACGGAACTAGTCCCCGTGACTACTGAAATCCGTTGGCTGTGGTTAAGTACAAACTCTGCAGAGTCAATTCTTTCCAAATCATCGTATCCATGATCAAGTAGTGTAAACATTATATCCATATCTATCCGTGTGAAAAACTTGTCCCCGGTGAACAAGCTCAAGTGGTAAATCCAGTTTTATTGTTATTCCTGTGGATGGACTAACTTTATATTTGTCGCATGCTTGTGATAATTTATGTTCCCGAACGATTGTATTATTGAGCTGTGATATAAGCCCTTTATGTGACGTCGCGCAGACGTCCGACTGTGGCGTGTACTTGTTTCTTACTTTAAATATAAGCCCTTTATGTGATGTCGCACAGACGTCCGACTGTGGCATGCACTGTCTTTATTTTCTGTTGCAAGCCCTTTATGTGGTGTCGCCTCGACGCCCGACTGTGGCATTATTATTCTGCATTTTCCTCTCGAGGAGTCTTTCAGACACTCGTTTGGCACCCGCATTATTATTCCGCATTTTCCGCTCGAGGAGTCTTTCAGACACTCGTTTGGCACCTGTATTATTATTCCGCATTTTCCGCTCGAGGAGTCTTTCAGACACTCGTTTGGCACCAGTATTACTATTCTGCAGTTTCCGCTCGAGGCGTCATTCAGACCCTCGCTTGGCACCCAGTATTTATTATCTCTATGTCTGAACGCACGGGTTAACTTGTTCATATGCTTCATGTTTGCATTTGTTATATCTTATGTCCGAACTGTCTTGCGAGTACTTTCGTAGTACTCACCTGGCTTGTTGATTTGGCCAGATGTTGACGAAGGCGATCTCTTGGATGAAGAGTTTGATAGCGCGTCCGACGCCTAGAGGAGTCCCAGTCAGTCCTGCGCGATCCTGGATTGTGGTCACTTGTATTGTATACGCTTCCGCCACCCGCAATAAGTCTTCTCGAGCCTAACTCCGACGCTCGAAGAGTTGTAGTCTTCTGGAATCATATCACTCGCTTCGCGATGATATTTCCACCACCGTTATCATCGTGAGTTAGTAGTTTGCTACCCTATCCGCCGTCTTGTTTTAGCGGCGTGCATGTAATAAATTGTTGGGCAGTCTCTGCTCAACCTTGTATTATATTTAGTACTCCTGGTATTTTTCTTCTGTGACCAAGATATTGTCTACCAGTGAGAAGGAATTCTTCCTCGCTGGTCCATAAAAGGGATTGGTCTCTCAATAATTATTTTATTGAAAAACCGGTCGTGACACCTCATTGCTAACCCAAAGACCTATGGGGATCTATCTCCCTGTGGTCGAACTACGGATGAGGAGGAGGATGCTCATTTGATGAGGATCAATGATTCAAGTTCGGATGAGGAGGATGTCCCTCTACCTCAACCTGGAGATATGCACGTGAAGTTCAAGAAGTATAGTCTCCCTAAGAGGGCTAAACTGTCTAACAACTGATCTATTCCTTCTCGTTCTCGGCTGAAAAGCAAAGGAGATTTATGTGACAAGATCTTGAAGCTAGAATCGGAGGTCGATGATTTAAAGGAGGAAATTGCTCTTCTCAATTACAATATGAAGAAGCTGAAAGCACAATTTGCATCATCAACAACTCCATCATCATCACCTCCGAAGAAAGAGACATAATCACATGGGTATGGCACTCCCCTTGGCAACTGCCAAGCTTGGTGGAGGTGCCCCTATATCGTATCACCATCACACTCCTATATTTACCATTTTTCTTAGTTCGATCCTTATGGAAATATCTTTATCTAGTAGAATAAAGTTTGAGTATGATCTAGCTTTGAGTTTTGCTTTATGATCCTTCTATGTAATCGAGTCCGTGAGCTATATATAATAAAGATTAGTGTTGAGTCAAGGGCTTGATTATCTTGCTATGATCATGATTGAATAAAAGAAAAAATAAAAAGAAATAAAGAGATCATATTGATCTTATGGAAAGTAATGACTTCACATATAAAGAGTATGATGAATAAAAGTTGTTGAGAGTTGACAAACATAGTTTTGGTCATCGTTGCAATTAATAGGAAGTAATAAAGAAAGAGAGGTTCTCACATATAAATATACTATCTTGGACATCTTTTATGATTGTGAGCACTCATTAAAATATGACATGCTAAAGAGTCGATCTTGGACAAGGAAGACAACGTAATGGGTTATGTTTTCTTATATCCGAAATAAAGTATATTGTCATGGATCATCCAACATGTTGAGCTTGCCTTTCTCCCTCATGCTAACCAATTCTTTGCACCAAGTAGAGATACTACTTGTGCTTCCAAATACCCTTAAACCCAGTTTTGCCATGAGAGTCCACCATACCTACCTATGGATTGAGTAAGATCCTTCAAGTAAGTTGTCATCGTTGCATGCAATAAAAATTGCTCTTTAAATATGTATGATTTATTAGTGTGGAGAAAATAAGCTTTACACGATCTTGTGATGTGGAAGAAATAAAAGCGACGGACTGCATAATAAAGGTCCATATCACAAGTGGCAATATAAAGTGATGTTCTTTCGCATTAAGATTTTGTGCATCCAGCCATAAAAGCACATGACAACCTCTGCTTCCCTCTGCGAAGGGCCTATCTTTTATTTCTTGTCTTATACCTCTTGCAAGAGTCATGGTGATCTTCACCTTTCCTTTTTACATTTTATCCTTTTGCAAGCACATTGTGTTGGAAAGATCATGATATATATATATCCAATTGGATGTAAGTCATCATGAACTATTATTGTTGACATTACCCTTGAGGTGAAAGGTTGGGAGGCGAAACTATAAGCCCCTATCTTTCTCTGTGTCCGATTAAAACTCCATACCCATAAGTATTGCGTGAGTGTTAGCAATTTTGAAAGACTAAATGATAGTTGAGTATGTGGACTTGCTGAAAAGCTCTTACATAGACTCTTTCCGATGTTATGATAAATTGAAATTGCTTCAATGATTGAGATTATAGTTTGTTAGTTTTCAATGAAGTTTCTGATTCATACTTGACATTGTGAATAGATTGTTACTTTATCATAAGAAACCATATGACAATATAAGAATGATCATGATGCCCTCATGTCCGTATTTTATTTTATCGACACCTCTATCTCTAAACATGTGGACATATTTATCGTTATCGGCTTCCGCTTGAGGACAAGCGAGGTCTAAGCTTGGGGGAGTTGATACGTCCATTTTTATCATGCTTTTATATCGATATTTATTGCATTATGGGCTGTTATTGCATATTATGTCACAACACTTATGCCTATTATCTCTTATTTTACAAGGTTTACATGAAGAGGGAGAATGCCGACAGCTGGAATTCTGGGCTGGAAAAGGAGGAAATATTAGAGACCTATTCTGCACAACTCCAAAAGTCCTGAAACTCCACAGAAGTCATTTTTGGAATTAAAAAAATACTGAGCGAAGAAAGCACCAGAGGGGGCCACCGACCATCCACGAGGGTGGGGGCGCGCCCTACCCCCGTGGGCGCGCCCCCTGCCTCGTGGGCCCCCTGGCAGGCCTCCGGTGCCCATCTTGGCTATATGGTGTCTTTCACCCTGGAAAAAATCATAAGCAAGCTTGCGGGACGAAACACCGCCGCCACGAGGCGAAACCTTGGCGGAACCAATCTAGGGCTCGGGCGGAGCTGTTCTGTCGGGGAAACTTCCCTCCGGGAGGGGGAAATCATCACCATCATCATCACCAATGATACTCTCATCGGGAGGGGGTCAATCTTCATCAACATCTTCACCAGCACCATCTCCTCTCAAAACCTAGCTCATCTCTTGTATCCAATCTTTGTATCAAAACCTCAGATTGGTACCTGTAGGTTGCTAGTAGTGTTGATTACTCCTTGTAGTTGATGCTAGTTGGTTTATTTGGTGGAAGATCATATGTTTAGATCCATTATGCATATTAATACCCCTCTGATTATGAACATGAATATGCTTTGTGAGTAGTTACATTTGTTCCTGAGGACATGGGAGAAGTCTTGCTATAAGTAGTCATGTGAATTTGTTATTCGTTCGATATTTTGATGAGATGTATGTTGTCTCTCCTCTAGTGGTGTCATGTGAACGTCGACTACATGGCACTTCACCATTGTTTGGGCCTAGAGGAAGGCATTGGGAAGTAATAAGTAGATGATGGGTTGCTAGAGTGACAGAAGCTTAAACCCTAGTTTATCAGTTGCTTCGTAAGGGGCTGATTTGGATCCATATGTTTCATGCTATGGTTAGGTTTACCTTAATACTTCTTTTGTAGTTGCAGATGCTTGCAATAGAGGTTAATCATAAGTGGGATGTTTGTCCAAGGAAGGACAGCACCCAAGCACCGGTCCACCCACATATCAAATTATCAAAGTACCGAACGCGAATCATATGAGCGTGATGAAAACTAGCTTGACGATAATTCCCATGTGTCCTCGGGAGCTTTTCCTTCATATAAGAAATTGTCCAGGCTTGTCCTTTGTTACAAAAAGGATTGGGCCACGTTGCTGCACTTTATTTACACTTGTTACCCGTTACAAATTACTTTATCACAAAACTATCTGTTACCGATAATTTCAGTGCTTGCAGAGAATACCTTACTGAAAACCACTTGTCATTTCCTTCTGCTCCTCGTTGGGTTCGACACTCTTACTTATCGAAAGGACTATGATAGATCCCCTACACTTGTGGGTCATCAGCAATCATGTATGATGATATTTCCTATGTGTTTATGAATAAAGATAGTCCTTGGACATTATCAATGATGTGTATCATCAAGTACGTGACTTGTTTGTGGGACTACGCATTGTATGATGACTGTCCTAAAAGGTCCCTAGTCGAAAGGGCCGTGTTGACACGCAGCTGACTAGACTAGCATGTGACATGGCGCATGGCTCGGTCTCACTAGCCATGGAGCATTGGATGCTAACCGGATAATATGGACTCGGAAGTATCTGGTTGGATTCAACGTAGTCGGATCTGAGTCGAGATAAGGTCCGAGTCGGACAGACCCGAATATGAGACACAACGATATGTCATATGTGAGTCTCTAGTACAACATCCGTTCTATGTCCTAAGACCTGAGCTGGCACATGTACTCGGGATGGTGACAGACTTGCTTTGGGCCAACCAGATGCTACTCCGTAACTAGGTAGTTACAAAGGTGAGTTTCGGGCTTGTCCAGACCCATGCCGCGAGACATGGTCGAGCAAGATGGGATATGCCCCCTCGTGTGATCCAACCAATATAAGCATGCTGATTGCTTGTACCTACATTGGTATATCCCTGAAGAGGAAGGGATGGTGCAACGCAACAACGGTAAGTATTTCCCTCGGTTATGAAACCAAGGTTATCAATCCAATATGAGAACCAAGCAACACTATGTAAACAACACCTGCACACAAAGAACAAATACTTGCAACCGAACGCGTAAGAGGGGTTATCAATCCCTCCACAATATTGAGATGGATTAAATTGTATAGATTTTGATAAATAGATCTAACAAAAACAAAAAATAAAATAAATAAAGAAAAATTGCAGCAAGGTATTTTTGGTTTTAATATGATAGGAAATAGAACCGGGGACCGTATTTCACTAGAGGCTTCTCTCAAGAAAATAGCATACGGGGGGTAAACAATTTACTGTTGGGAAATTGATAGAAAAGCGAATAATTATGACGATATCCAAGGTAATGATGATGTATATAGGCACCACGTCCAAGATTAGTAGACCGAAATAATTCTGCATCACTACTATTACTCCACACATCGACAGCTATCTAGCATGCATCTAATGTATTAAGTTCATGGAGAAACAGAGTAATGCAATAAGAATGATGACATGATGTAGATAAGATCTATTCATGTAGGAATAAACCTCATCTTTTTGTCCTTAATAGCAACGATACATGCGTGCCATGTCTCTTTCTGTCACTGAGATTGAGCACCACAAGATCGAACCATCACAAAGCACCTCCTCCCATGGCAAGAAAAATCAATCCAGTTAGCCAAACCAAACCAAGAATTCAGAGAAAAAATACGAGGCTATAACAATCATGCATAAAAGAGTTCAAAGAAGACTAGATTAATATTCATGGATAGAACTGATCATAAACCCACAATTCAACGGATCCCAACAAACACAACGCAAAAAAGAGTTACATCAAATAGATCTCCAAGAACATCGAGGAGAACATTGTATTGAAGATCAAAAAGAGAGAAGAAGTCATCTAGCTACTATCTACGGACCCGTAGGTCTGTGGTAAACTACTCACGCATCATCGAAGGGGCAAGGGTGATGATGAAGAACCCCTCCGTGATCGTTCACCCCTCTGGAAAAGTGCCGGAAAAGGCCTCTTGATTGGATCTCGTGGTTCTGCAACTTGCGGCGGGTGGAGAAGTGTTTCATCGACTCCCCTAGGGTTTGGGGATTTCAGAGTATTTATAGAGGAAAGAGTCAGTGGAGAAGCATCCTGTGGGCTCCACTACCAACCAGAGCGCGCCGGATGAGGGAGTCCTGGACTAAGGGGTCCTCGGGCGTCCGGCCTGTTATCTATGGGCCAGACTGATGGGCTGCGAAGACGTGAAGGCCGAAGACTATACCCATGTCCGGATTGGACTCTACTTGGCGTGGAAGGCAAGCTTGGTGACCGAAGATTCCTTCTTATGTAACCGACTCTATGTAAACCCTAGATCCCCCGGGTGTCTATATAAACCGGAGGGGTTAGTCCGGAAAGGTCAGATATACACACATTACCATAGTCATATAGGCGAGACTTCTAGGGTTTAGCCATTACGATCTCGTGGTAGATCAACTCTTGTAATACTCATATTCATCAAGATCAATCAAGCAGGAAGTATGGAATTACCTCCATAGAGAGGGCCCGAACCTGGGTAAACATCGTGTCCCCCGTCTCCTGTTACCATCGATCCTAGACACACAGTTCGGGACCCCCTACCCGAGATCCGCCGGTTTTGACACCGACATTGGTGCTTCCATTGAGAGTTCCACTGTGTCGTCGACAAAAGGTTCGATGGCCCCTTCAATCGTCAATAATGACGCTGTCCAAGGAGGAACCTTCCTCCCCGGACAGATCGTTGTATTCGGCGGCTTCGTACTGCAGGCCAACCTGCTTGGCCATCTGGAGCAGGTCGATAGCTATGCCCCTGGCCATCAGGTCAGATTGGGAAGCTTGAACTACGTTGCGGATATCCGTGGAGACTTGATCTTCAAGGGATTCGAGCCCGCGGCAATCACTCCCCCTCGCCCCGATGAACGTGACTTAAATCTGTCATCGGATCACACCCAGGAGATGGTTCCTGCTGCTCCAACGGCCTTAGAGCCAAAGCAGATCGTGCCATCCGAGGCCACAGAGTCCGCGGCGTTGGAGCCGCACACGGACTCGACATCCCACATTATTCGCGTCAATGGAACTCCGGACTCGTCTCTGGCTATAAGTTCCGGACCAGGTACGCCTGCGGACACCGAGCTGGATCGGTTATCGATTTTTGAATTTAGCGCTGCAGACATCTTCCAGCATTAACCTTGGTGACGTGCTAGACTCTTTAAAAAAATTGTCCTTGGAGAAGGACTCACAGCCGAACTATGTCCGGTTCGAGCTAGAGACGGATGACAAGGAATTTTGCTTCCCACCCGCCACCCACTTCATAGCCACTGTCGATGACTTAACCGACGTGCTTGACTATGGCTCCGAAGACATCGACGGTATGGACGACGATGCCGACAAGGAGCAAGGCCAAGACCCGCCATTCACTGGATGTTGGACGGCTACCTCTTCGTACGACGTGTACATGGTTGATACACCCAAAGGATCTAGCGACGACAAAGAAGAGCCAGATGCGAATAAAACCTCTGAGACGCAGTCCAAGCGCCGACGCCCCAAACGCCATTCTAAGCCTCGTCGCTCAAAAGACGGCAACACCGGCACCGGAGAAAATAGTACTCCAGGTGACGCCGAAAACAATGAAGACCCTGTCGGAGCTGCATCCGAACAGGAGGAACACGGCAACGGGCAAGATAACTCTGATGAACAGGCCATAGAAGATGACTCGGAGGACGACAGTTACCGTCCACCCTCCGAGGAGGAGACAAGCCTCGGCAACGAAGACTTCATCATGCATGAGGATCCTCTGGAGCAGGAGCGCTTTAAGCTTAAGCTCATAGCCACTGCAAGGAGCCTGAAAAAGAAACAGCAGCAGCTTCAAGCTGAACAAGATCTGCTCGTCGACAGATGGACTGATGTCCTGACAGCCGAAGAATACGGCCTCAAGCGCCCAGCCAAGAGCTACCCGAAACGCAGACTGCTACCTCAATTCCATGAGGAGGCACCGGAGCACATATCTCCCTCGCGTAATGCGGAGCGACTACTACGTGGTCGAGACAGGGCGGCCGACCGGCCACCCCGCGGTTGGGGTAAAGCGGCAACTCAAGACGAACAGTAGCCTGCCCCAACGCCCTGTAAAAATAGACGGAAGAGTCCGGGGTCACACGTACGACCTCCGGCAGACCCTGAACAGTAGAGCAGGACATACAAGATCGATCTACGGATCGCGAGGACACAACAGTAAACGCTGGATTCAGCGGCTCCAAGTCCGGCCAACGAAAGAAGCCCTACAAGAGGAACAATGAGGGACCTTCCAGCCTGGACCGCATACTCGACCGTCCGTGCCAGATACATGGCACCCCAGACAAACAAGCCAATCACACCAACAGAGATTGTTGGGTCTTCAAACAGGCTTGCAAGTTAAATGCCGAGAACAAAGAAAAGGGATCACAAAGTGAGGACGAGGACGAAGAGCCCCGGTAGCCGAACACCGGGGGGGCAGAAGAAATCCCCCCAAGTCAAAAAGGTGAACATGATATACGCCACGCACATCCCCAGAAAGGAGCGCAAACGGGCACTCAGGGACGTCTACGCGGTAGAGCCAGTCGCCCCAAAGTTCAATCCGTGGTCGTCATTTCCGATCACCTTCGATCGTCGAGATCATCCGACTAGTATCCGCCATGGCGGTTCGGCCGCACTGGTCCTTGACCCAATCATGGACGGATTCCACCTAACATGAGTCCTGATGGATGGTGGAAGCAGCCTCAACCTGCTCCACCAGGATACAGTACGGAAGATGGGCATTAATCCCTCATGAATCAAACCCACAAAGACTACCTTTAAAGGAGTCATACCAGGCGTTGAGGCCCGCTGCACGGGCTCAATCACGCTGGAGGTGGTCTTCGGTTCTCCGGACAACTTCCGAAGCGAAGAGTTAATCTTCGACATCGTCCCCTTCCGCAGTGGCTACCACGCACTGCTCGGACGAACTGCGTTCGCTAGATTCAACACGGTCCCACACTATGCTTACCTCAAGCTCAAGATGCCTGGTCCACGCGGCGTCATAACAGTTAATGGAAATACGGAACGCTCCCTCCGTACAGAGGAGCACACCACCGCCCTAGCAGCAGAAATATAGAACGGCCTTTTCAAGCAGATCCGCAATCCGGCTGCCGAGCCCACGGACACCGTCAAGAAGGTCCGGACTACGCTGCCACAGGACAACTCGTCCCGTCAAGAGCTTGACTAGCAATTCGGCCTCCGTCCCAGTCCTGATCAAGTAGTGGCATTCGTACCACGCGCACATAATTACGCACTCAAAATTCTATGGGCATCGACGGAGGCACAGCTTGTGGTCCACAGTACGGCCAGACCGACCCGGACTCACATATACCTTCCCCTTTTTTCCTTTTGTTTCAGGTTCTTTTTCCCGTGTGCCTGATAACCAGTCCCTTCAAAGGATCGACATACAAAGACGGCTAGCAGCATAAGTGCATAGGGTAACCTCTACACGTTCTTCTTGACGGTATTTCTACTTATTTCTCAGGACCCGCACGCTGCGCCCCCTCAATTCTGGCATGTTAAATAGCCCGGATGCTTATTGCACTTTTTGTACAGGATACGCCTTGATGTATCCATACAGTTATAATAAAAATGGTTTGCGGCCCAGTTTCTGTGGTTTGCATTTCTTACTTCATTTTTATTTCGATTTGCTTATTGATCGCATCCGTACAATCTGGTACGTCTCATATTCGCCAGGGGCTACCTATCGTCCCATAATACGGCAGCAAAGTCCGAACACTTCTTATAGATAAGTTCGGCACCCCGAATTTAGCATTATATGCATTGGCTCCGAAGCATGTCTTTGGTCAATAGTTGGGTTGCCCGACTCGTGTGCTTGCTACCCTACGTTCCGCTTCCGTTGAATCGGCTAGGGTAGTAACGGGAGAACTACTATGATTGTGCCCTGGCCTTGACCAGATGAGCACCTCAGTAGAGAAAGCCGAAAACTGACTGTCATGATATGGCGAGAACCGGTCAGCTGCTCGAGGGTTACAAATTGTTGGAGATTTTTTTCCGCGTTATGCGAGAGATCGACACTTCCCGATCAGATGCTGACAGCACTCTGGTTTAAACCAGGGGCTGCGCCCATGCTTTATCATAAAACTCCTATGGTTAAGTGAGGGCGTTCAAGCCGTATAGTCTGATTGCCTTGTTCGTTGTGCTAAACAACTCCTTCAAGGACCATGTAATTGGATCAAGATTGTTTAGATTCCATCCCGAACACCTCCGTACTACCTACATGAGGGCAGAAACCGATGACTGGCCAACCCTCAGATTACATGCAACACGGCCACACAGGAGGAAACAATTCAAAGCATAATAAAATTACTTTACAAAAAACTGGCTTTGTTTTCATAATACAAGGCAAAGGCAACATGAATACATTCATTCAAATACAATGTCCTGCGAACATTGCGCCGCTACAAGTCGAGACCCTTCTACGACATCCGCAAAATATCGCTCGGGTGTGCGGTGCTCCTTGCCCTCCGGTGGCCCACTGGCAACTTCAACGGCGTTCATCTTCGCCCACCACATCTTGCAGCGAGCGAAGGCCATACGGGCACCTTCAATATAGGCGGAGCGCTTGACGATGTCCAGCCGAGGACAGGCGTTCACCATCCGCCTCACGAGCCTGAAGTAGCTGCCAGGCATAGCTTCGGCTGGCCATAGCCGGATTGTTAAATCCTTCATGGCTAATTCGGCCACCCTGTGCAGCTCCACCAGCTGTTTCAGCTGATCGGTGAAGGACACAGGAGGCTCTGACACCGCATATTGCGACCAGAAGAGCTTCTCTGTAGAACCCCCTGCTTCGGCTCGATAGAACTCCAAGGCGTCCGATACACTGTGTGGTAAATCAGCAAAAGCCCCTGGGGAACTCCGAACCCGGGTTAGTAAAAGGTACTGCTTCTCCGCATACTTGCTTTGCATCTTAAAAGCCTTACCCGCCGTGATCTTCTTGGCCTCCTGGATCTCCTGGAGGGCGGCCTGGGCCTCATTCCGTGCGGTCTCCGCGCTCTGACGAGCCTTGGTGAGTTCGGCCCCTTGAGCCGACGCATCATTCTCCAAGGTCTCACATTTGTTTACCGCATCCTGGAGCTCCTGCTGGACTTCTTTGACCCGGGCCTTGAGCTTCTTACGGGTGGCTTGCTGCTGGACAGCCTTCTCCTCGGCCTCGCCCAGGGCCTTCCTCGGGGCCTCAACCTCGGTCGCGGCTTCTGCACATATCATAACACCGCTGTCAATATACAGCGCTTATTCTTTTCCGAACACATAGCAGGTCGTTCCTCACCTTGCTTCTCCTGGAGCCGAATTCTAACCTCGCCGAGCTCGTTCTCGGTCCGCTCCAGCCTCCGCTTCAGTTCGGAGACCTCGGCAGCATGCGAGGTCGTGGCCAACAGTGACGCCTGCTTACCGGTACATATTCAGTCAGCCTCCTATAATTAAGGATTGATCCTCTGTCCGGTTCTTCTCGCCGAACACCGGACAGTGTCTCAGGGGCTACGGACTACACGGGGTTTTTCTCTTTCTTACCTCGAAACCTGTCAACAGGTTGCTGCAGGCTTCATTCAGTCCGCTCTTGGCGGACTGAACCTTCTCGATCACCGCACCCATAAGGACACGGTGCTCGTCCACGACGGAGGCGCCTCGTAGCGCCTCCATCAGGTTATCCGGCGCCCCTGGATGGACGGGGGCCACCGGTGGAAGCAGCACACCCCCCTCCTTCAAAGGGGGTTGCTCGCCTGACTCCGGAGCTATATGAGTCTCTGGGATCATATTCGGCTAAGGGATGAACTGGATGCGGCCCTCTTCGCCAGTCTCCATGGGCCTCGGTTCCCCCATGTGTTCGGCAGTGGAGGCCTTGCCTTGTGGCGCCTCCTGGACAGCGTCCTGGGCTCCTCCCTGGTTCAGAGTGGTCCTCTGGGACAGCACTTCGGCGTCGTCTCTGGCCCCAGGGGAGTAAGCAGGCGGTGGCGACATGCTCGCCATCTCTGACGGAGCCAACGAACCTCCAGATGAGGATCACTGGATAAGGTCACGGGCCGGACTGCGATAGTGAGTTTAACCATGTCAAGATAATAAAGAGAAAGGGGCGGATACGCGCATGAGCGAGCCACGTCACTTACGATGCGGCCTGGGGCTTAGTGCGGGGGCGTCGTTCCGGACTGCTGTCGACGTCCCATGCGGTGTTGACCGCTGGGACGCCCTTCCCCTTCTTGGGCGTCTCCGCCTCCAGACGCGCCGAAGCCGCCCTCTTTTTCTTCTTCTCCTCGGGGGGAGGGTTGTTTTCCTCCTCCTCTTCCTCGTCATTGTCCTCAGGGACAGAGGAATGAGCTTCGTCGCCTTCAGACGTCACGTCCGGAGTGCCCTTGCGACGGGGGCCACTCTTGGCCCCCTTGGCCTTCTTCTCTGACGCCTTATATGGCGCCGGCACCAGCATCTTCGCCAGGCGCGGGATGACCGGTTCTTCGGGCAGCGGAGCCGAACACTGGATCTGCCTCGCCCTCTCCATCTAGTCCTGAAAGAGCAATAATAAAAGCTTAGACATCATCCTCGAAACATTTAAGTTGGGGATACGTCAGAAAAAACATACCTCGCTGGCGGGGTGTTTACAATCGTGACCACGGTCTGAGTCTGTGGCCGGTGGCTTCTCGTTGCCCTTAAAGAGCAACTTCCAGGCACCTTCGTGGGTAGTCTCGAAGAGCCTTATCAAGGTCTGGTGCTTCTTTGAATTGAACCCCCACAAAGGGCGGCTTCGGCGCTGGCACGGAAGAATCCGGCGGACTAGCATCACCTGGATGACGTCAACAAGCTTGACATTTTTTGTCACCATGCTTTGAACGTGCGTCCGCAGCGCTATCAGCTCGTCAGGTGAACACCAGTCCGGACTCTTCTCGACCCAGGAGGTGAGTCGCATGGGAGCACCGGAGCGGAATTCGGCAGCTGCGGCCCAGGAGGTGCCGCGAGGTTCTGTGATGTAAAACCACTGCTTCTACCACTCCTTTACTGTCTCCACAAAAGTGCCTTTGGGCCAGGAGACGTTGGATAGCTTGCTCACCATGGCTCCTCCGCACTCCGCGTGCTGGCCATCCACCACCTTCGGCTTCACGTTGAAGACTTTGAGCCATAGCCCGAAGTGGGGTTGGATGCGGAGGAAGGCCTCGCACACTACGATAAACGCCGAGATGTTGAGGAAGGAATTCGGGGACATATCATGGAAATCTATCCCGTAATAATACATCAGCCCGCGGACGAAAGGGTGGAGTGGAAACCCTAGCCCACGGAGGAAATGGGGGATGAATACTACCCTCTCAGTGGGCTTCGGCGTGGGGACGACTTGTCCCTCGGCCGGCAGGCGGTGGGCGAACTCCTTCGCCAAATATCCGGCCGCCCGAAGCTCAGTAATGTCCTCCTCCTTGACGGAGGAGACCATCCACTTGCCCTGACCTCCGGATCTGGACATGGTTGCTTGAGTGGAAAGGAGATGAGTACTTGGGCAATGGAGCTTGAGATTGGAAAGACGGAGGCAGAGAGAGGGCGTGAGAGAGGAAGAGGGAGTCCTTATCCCCTTATAAAGGCAACGAATATTAAAAGCCTCCTCACTCACCCTAAAAACTCGCCTATTCCCAAGGGTCGTATAAACGGCACGGTTGGGTTACCCATGCCCGCATTGATGAGAAGCCCGCGATAAGGGGACACGATCTCTGCTTTGACAAGACGTGCCAACGGCAACCGCGTCTCAAAACGTGGAGCGGCAGACGAAAAGCGGTTTGAAATTATGACCGGACAGACGTGATGCCGTGTTGTAAAAAGCTGTCGGCGGATAGAACTCGTGTGAAAATATATATTCTCTCTGCGGTTATGTATGGTGTGTATGTGACAGGTCCGGATACTATCATCGCATCCGAAGACTTTCTTGGAGTTCGGAGAGGGGAACCCGCCTTGCAATGCCGAAGACAATCTGCGCGCCGGACTCCTCGTCATTGAAGCCAGGTTCAGGGGCTACTGAGGAAGTCCTGGACTAAGGGGTCCTCGGGCGTCTGGCCTGTTATCTATGGGCTGGACTGATTGGCTGCGAAGACGTGAAGGCCGAAGATTGTACCCGTGTCCGGATTGGACTCTACTTGGTGTGGAAGGCAAGCTTGCTGACCGAAGATTCCTTCTTATGTAACCGACTCTATGTAAACCCTAGATCCCCCCGGTGTCTATATAAACCAGAGGGGTTAGTCCGGAAAGGTCAGATATACACACATTACCATAGTCATATAGGCTAGACTTCTAGGGTTTAGCCATTACGATCTCGTGGTAGATCAACTCTTGTAATACTCATATTCATCAAGATCAATCAAGCAGGAAGTAGGGTATTACCTCCATAGAGAGGGCCCGAACCTGGGTAAACATCGTGTCCCCCGTCTCCTGTTACCATCGATCCTAGACGCACACGGGACCCCCTACCCGAGATCCGCCGGTTTTGACCCCGACACCGGGGGCCCCTGGCGCGCCCTGGTGCCTAGTGGGCCCCACGGGCCTCCTCCTGTGGGCTCCTTTGGCTCCCTGGGTGTCTTTTGGGCAAAAAAATCTCCAAAAAGTTTCGTGGCATTTGGACTTCCTTTGGTATTGATTTCCTGCGAAGTAAAAAACAAGCAAAAAATAGCAACTGGCACTGGGCACTACGTCAATAGGTTAGTTCCAAATAATGATATAAAGTTGCTAGTAAATGAATATAAAACATCCAAGATTGATACTATAACAATATGGAACAATAAAAAATTATAGATACATTGGAGACGTGTCACATGGCCATGCGACAAGGATTATGAGAAAATCCGTTTTGTGGTCAGCATCACTGGAACGAGAAAGAGATCGGGCTAGCACAAGGATGACATTCTCGCCTTGAGCCCGACAACATATATCATCAGGCAAAGGTAAGAGAAGTGTGATGTATAGGTTCGCCTAACCAGATTCATCAGACACTTGGAGTCGGCACGCTTTGCTAGAGCTAGCTACCGACTAGCCAGCCGGATGTGATCTGACTCGCGACCAAGTGAACGATAACCTAAGGGGTCGCGCGCTTAAGGGAAGGAACCTGAGAGGCCGGATCCGACTCCATGAGTCAGGTGTGATCCTACTCGGACTCAGATCTAGGCTGAACAGACTTTGGGCTTTAGGATCCGTGCGAGGCCCAAGTGTTGAGCGTGTGACGGATGCCTATATAAAGTGGAGGTACGGCACACTCATTTGGTTGACCGCTTTGGTGCTGTCACTAGGGCTTTGCATGTGTTGCGAATAGCCACCTCCACTCGACGCCGGCTGTGTGATCAGACGTAGCAGTTCGCCGCACGGTGTTCCTCATGCACGTGCGGATTCTGTTAGAGGCGGTGCACTTGCGCCGCTCCGGCGAACCTGTACGTGAGATCTGACGACCAGCTATTTGAGGGAGATCAGACGAGGAGGAGACAATCCACGCGGACGTGCTGCCCCAACTCTTCTTCCACTGCACGGCACTGCGCATCTAGTGGTAACGATCCGTGGTCCATTCCCGTAGCATGTTCTTGTTTGTTCTGCGCGTAGGAAAATTTTAATTTACAGTCGACGCACCCTACTGTAGAACCCAACAGTCTGTTGGGTGAGGCGGCCCTCCTTTTAGGCAGTGCATCGCGTCATGCATTCAAAATCAGATCACGTCTTGATTTTCTAGGACCAAGTTCCTTACAGGAACATGATAGATTTAATGGTGATTTTCTATCCCAAAAAAAGAATGATGATTTTCTTACGGGCAGGTGGGCGGGAATGGATGAATGAACAACATAGCGGCGTACCATCACCGTCGCAGACTCCTCTTTAATAGTGAAGATAGTGAAGATGCCGAGCACAGAATAATAGGTTGGTAATAGAAAAATGAAACAAAAAAAGCAAAAAAAAACATAGAAAAATATATATAATGAAAATGCGTGCACGCCGTCAAATGGGCCGCCAAACTTTGATCATAGTTGATGTTTTCTTCAGATTTGATTTGATTTAGATATGAGTAGTGGAAGGCAAGGAAAGTTTGGATTTAGTTGATATTTTCTGAAGATTTGATTTGAATGGGTTAATGTATCATGTTATTTTGGAAAAGTGCCGATTTGATTAAATTAATGCACGCGTCAAATGGGCGAACCCAAATTGGTTGCACTTGAGCGAAAGGTCATTTGTACGACGCTCGCGGGTGTAATATAGTGTGCCTACGGGTTGGTAGGAGTGAGGCGAGACTACCAACTCCGCTTTTAGGAGTAGAGTAATGTCATGCGAAGAAACACAAGGCAACATATGTTTTTTCTGTAGTGAAACTAGAGAGGAACGGACGAGGCACTGACAAACGAAAGCATTGGAAAAGGAGGGGGGTTCATACTTCGCAAATTCACAGGGGCACACAGGTGCTGGGGCACGCACTTGCCAAGCCCTGCCTGACCGCTCGATTGCCTCGCGATTCGCGAAGTAGTTGGATCCCGCATTAGGGAACAATAAGTTTTAGTTTTCGGGTGTTGAAACTTGCTGTTTTTTATCTGAAACTTGCAATTACTCACTCGCTTTTATCAAGTTTCATAGATAAAATTTTAGGTTTTTTTGTTGACCGTAGGCAAAAAAAATTGTAATTCTATTGCTTGCGCGTACTAAGTTTCAAGAGTTGAAGCTTATCATTTATTTTTAGAATTTGTTAAAATATATTTAAAATGAATCTTATCTGAAAGCTCTCGTCGCCATAAACACGAATATAAAAACATAACTTAATTTAGACTTTCAGGTCCAAATATATAAAAGTTTAAGAATCGAAAGCTAAAAATAAAAGCAAACCCAAGAAACTGCGTGCCGTGAAACCCTCGTGCCACAAATCCTCTCCGGTTCATACTTCACGCCCCTGGCACTTCTTAAGGTTTTTTTTGGAGGGACCTAGCTCTTCTCAAGTTAAAAATGATCTTCAACGGCAACCAAACATACGGCAACGACCGGCCCGGGGCCCACCGGCCAGCGACTCCCCGTGCCTTGGCCTACACACATGTTCGGTTGGGAAAGCGCTGTCGCAACGGTACGCAACCGATGGTGGCGGGAGCGGCAGCAACCGTTGCGCTCCATCGACCACATGCGCCTTTGTTCGCTTGCCTGCATTGCCATCCCCTCGAAATCGACACGACACGGACACCGACGCGGACACTACGCGCTCACTCCACATACTCTCACATCACGCCCAGGCCCATCTCGTCTCGTCCCATGGGCGTGGCCAGCCATGTCCACATCTCCCACCGCTACCCCTCGCCGTGGATCCAGTTCACGGAACAACAGCATATATGTCTATGTCTTTGTGTTTGGCTCCAACACTGAAGGACCACGCGCATGTTTTCACACAATTAAAAAGATTCAGACTTTCGTTCTTCCCAGGACTTGCAGCAAGGAACCGCCGTGGATTCTGAGCCAGAGTGGATTCTGAGCGGCAGTAATCATCATTCATGAGAAAAAGTTCAAAAAAACCTTGAATTTATAGACGAAAGCTAAGCCAAACCCCAAATTCTCAATCCCTGAAATCAGCACACCAAACTCTCTAATCCCGGTCTATTTTAAACCTTGAGAGGACTTCACCGGTATTTGCTGAATTGGGCCAGCCCAGTAGCACAGTCGCTCTCGCGTGCGCACTAGTTTGTTTTTTCTTTTACGTTATCATTTCTTTTTTTCATCTTTACACATGTATATTTTTTCTCAGTACCCAATGTGCATTTTTAACGCATACATTAAATATTTGATAAACTTTAGATATTTTCAAATAAATTATGGACATTTTTAAATTAAATGTTTTCAAAACTTTTTTAAATGCATGGTAATATTTTCCAAATACATGTTTTACATTCCCTTAATGACAATAAACATTTTATAAAACAACACGAGCACTGTTTTACATGGTTCAATATTTTTAAATTTGCATACACTTTTTGCAAACACATGTCACATATATCCTGTTACGGTTATGACACATTTTTTTTACAACACGCAAACATTTTTTTACATTGTACAAAAAGTATTCGCACTTTAAACTTTTGTTCAGGTTTCAGAAAAAATTTATGTTTCAAAAAGTGTTTTTACTTTAAAATTTTGTTCAGGTTAAAAATGTTTATGTTTCAAAAGGTGTTCTCTTTTTTAGAGTTGTTGGTTTATTAAAAGTATTTGAAATTTTCAAAAATGCACTTTATAAAATGTTCAAAGATTTCAAAAATAAATACGTTCACAATACTTGTTTTCCCCTAAAAAAGGTTTTTGAAGTTCGACGCTTTGGTTTCTGGTTAAATATTCTTGGCCTCTTATTTTGTCAGTCATAGTTGTCTGGTGTAGTGGCTAGTGAAATCAGGTCAAACCTTCCAGGTCCCAAGTTCGATGCCACGGCATGTTTTTTCTCTTTTGGAATTATTATGCCGTGCATTAAGAAAAAGAAAGAAAGAATTTTTACGGCGCGTGATAAGAAAAAAAAATAGTCTCTTTATGTCTGGTGTGCCGGCCCAGTCGAGTCCGCAGCCAACAATTCGAAACATTTCAAAAATTATTTATGAAATTTCAAAAACATTATTCAAAAATGTGACACAAATCTGAAAATCCGAAAAAAATTCATAGCATGTGAAAAACTGTTGGAATTCTCAGCATTTTTTGACAAATGTGAATTGTATGAAATAGCGAACAGTTTTTTAAAATTTGAATAGAAGTTCAGAATTCCAAATATTTTTAAAAAACACAAAATGAAGTGAATTCGTGCCAAAATATAAACAGTAATATTTTTTAACTTCTGAACAATTCTAGAAATGTACGAACATTCCATAAACTTCACAAATTCCTGTTATGTTATAGTGGGCTGGCCCCAAGATCGCCTCCACGGCATGTTTTTCTCTTTTGGAATTATTACGTCGCGCGTTAAGAAAAAGAAAGAAAGAGTTTTTACAGTGTGTGATAAGAAAAAGGTACTTGCTTTATGTCTGGTGTGCCAGCCCAGTCGAGTCCGCTGCCAACATTCCGAAACATTTTTTAAAAACATTATTTATGAAATAACTTATGAAATTCCAAAACACTATTCAAAAAATGTGACACAATTCTGAAAATCCGAAACATTTTTCATAGCATGTGAAAAACAGTTGGAATTCTGAACATTTATTGACAAATGTTATTTTTTCGAAATTGCGAACAGTTTTTTAAAATGCGAATAAAATTTCAGAAGTCGAAATAATTTTTTAAAAGACAAAATGAATTGAATTCGTGCTGTAAATATAAAACAGGAACATGTTTTAACTTCTGAACAATTTTAGAATGTGCGAACATTTTTTAATTTGACGAATTCTTGTTGTGTTATAGTGGGCCGGCCCAATTCTTGCTCGTGAGAGTCGCTGGTTATCCCGGCCGGGATTGTAGTATTGCCGGTGTGCCAAACAGGTCTAGGGTCCAAAATAGACCGGGATTACAAGTTCAGAGTGCCATTTTTCGGGATTGAAAGTTTAGGATTTGATTTAGCTTTTGTCTACAACTTCAAGGTTTATTTTGGACTTTTTCCTCATTCATGGGTGGCAGCCGACACAATGAAAAAATAAAAACTGTTCACATGGATTGCACAAACAGGGCCCGCCCTGGTGTATGGCCGAAGGGGCGATGTCCCAGGGCCCAGGCCAGGGGAGGGCTCATGATGTATATAGTATAGCCCAGCAAAAATAGGTAGCCCTAAGAAAAGCAAAAATAGGTAAGAAAAATATTACGAGAGAGAAAAACGAGATGGGCTCGGCCCATCAGATAGCAGGTAGCGATTAGCGAAACGTCACGACCACTAGTTTCGCTTGTGTGAAACAAATCAATCAAAGATGGGCGCCTCGCTGATCTGTTCGTCTTCGTCGTTAGTCCTCTTGTCGCTGTGGGCGCCTCGGCCGCCGGTGGTGGTCGCCGTTGCGCGCCCCGCACAGCAGTCCAGCAGCGGCAGCCCGGCCATCCGGCAAGGCAGCAATACGAGCGCAACCCACCACAGTACGTATCCATCCATGACTCCCTGTACCATGTTCCTGATCAATCCCCCCCCCCCCCCCCCCCACCCCCCAAACTCCAATTTTAGTAATTTCTTTTATTCTTTAGGTGGAATAAACAGGTAAACTGGAACTGTCTAGCCAACAATGCTACGGGAAATACAAGAAAATTGACACTTACTTCTTCAATTAGTATAAAGTTAAGTCTTATATTTTGAAACCGAGGGAGTATATTTGAAGAGTGGATGTGACCAGATACCTAACTGATTCTAAAATGACTAGCAAGCTTTTTTCGGAAGACGAAATGAAACGAGTAACCTTATGCTTGAACAGAAACATACAAACCTGAAAGACTCGTCTCCAGTGTGTCCGAGTGCCTCGGCTACATCACAGTAGAAAACGTGGCTCGTCAACTCGGCTTTCTAGCGGTACTGGTAGTAGCTTAATGAAAAAAAAGAAAATTGGGTCCGCATACCATTGTTGTAGTGTTTTTTTTTTTGCAGGAATTGTCGTAGTGATGTTGCTCTCAACAAATAAAGAGGATCATGCTATATATATATATATATATACATATATATATATATATATATATATATAGTAACGCTAAACTAAGCGTGAGTGTAGAATAGCTTATTCTACACCCCAGTAACGGTACATACAAAATATAGTAACACACTATGTAAAATATAGTAATTTTTTAAAAATGTAGTAAATTACAAACTTAGATGATAAAAAAATATTTTCGAATTACTACATTTTATACACCGTTTTACTAGATTTTGTACATAGCGTTACCATGGGGTGTAGAATAAGCTATTCTACACTCACGCTTAGAATAGCGTTACCCTATATATATAACTGTATAAAATGTATTAATTCTGAAATATTATCTTTTTACTATCAAGTTTTTAATTTACTACATTGTCATAAAATTACTATATTTTGTATGCTACGTTACTATATTTTGTATAGAGCATTACTAGGGTGTAGAATATATATATGAAGACTTTTCAAATATTTGTAAGGCTTCCAAACTAGTTGCCCCCAACAAATAATGTTCGTCTATGTGTTTTTCTTGGGTTTTTTAGATTTATTGTGTGTTTTTTCTTGGGTGCAACAACATGCACGTACTACAACAAAACTGACCCATCAGTAGTTCTCTCCCTAACTCCGCCACAGCCCAGTGAGCCCACATGGTGCAACCGTGCAACGCACTATAGAGCCTTCTTAAGAAAAAACAGAGCCGTAGTAAACGTGCACTCCGATTTGTCGCCTCTGCAATGGGAACGTGCGTGCGTACGCCCGCGTGGTATGCACATCACGTACTACCTAGCTACAAGTGGTCACGTGCATGCATGAGCAGCTGGTTCACGGACCCATCATTCATGCATGCACTAGATAGGGGGCCCGGCTTGCCGCGCGTTGCCCGCCGAACGGCGGGCCAAATAAGCAGGACATTGAGATTGTAATGGGCATGATCTCGGCATCTTGTAAACATATATCAAAACAATGATTGTTTAGAGGATAGTAAAGTTTGCATGTAATATAGTAGTTGGTTTATCTGGCATACATAAGGAGGTTGGCATGATCATAAGATAAACATGGAGCCAACTATAAGTCTTGTGGAGCTACAAAAGTCAAGGATCCTAAATCCAAGAAACTTCGATGCAGAGCAGTAAGGTAAATAAAGAAACTTCGATGCAGAGCGGTAAGGCGAATAAGGGGCACGGCTCGCCACACATTGCCTGCCAAACCAAAACATCATGAGTAAGGTTCTAGAGGACAACAATTACTTTAAACATAACTATCAAGATTAAAGTAAGAAAACCGAGCAATAAACGCCTTTTAGCTTGCGTCTGCAAACGCCACATGGTACAAGAATAATCACGATTATTTATGTAAAATGGAGGTCGGTGTATCTCCTGATTTGAAATCGATGTATATGATAATGAAATTTCAAAAGCTGAATGTGACCTAACAATACTTTGAATGGGTTGTATTTATGCAAGCAGCAGTATGCTTAAAAATACATATCAGCCAAACCACACCCAGAAACTATAGCTATGCACAAAGGGAAGTTCTTTTCCAAGTAGGAAAGCGTGGCTTACGACGCGTTGCCAGTAGAAGCGATGGGCAAATCAAAATGAATAACAATCTTAAAAGGAATGAATATATAGATAAGTAAGTATGCATGCGTGTGTTCATACATAAGCATGTCAATATTATGTCGATAATAAATTGCACGTTCATAGGAGATTTAGCTTAACATAGGTACCTGTAAATCTACATATATAAGTAGATCAGAGTGTATAAGCTTGATAGAGCCAGTTTCAAGACCACCACGATAATGCCACAGGCAAGATACAAGCACGCACAGAGTCTGGACACCCAATCCACGTCATAGAGCGGATAGTTGAACTCATTCCATCTGAGAAGAACAACAAGAAATATTATAACTACATTTGATTGGTAGATTAGACGATTATACAATCTACATCAGTCTTAGCATGTTGCTTTATACTGGGCAATTTCTATTCGGAGCACAGATCGAATGCTAAAATAATACTTGGAAAGCAACATGGCACTAGATAGTACAACATAACCACTGCCTTCTAAGACCCCCTGCTGTGTAGTTTACTTTATCGTACATAAATTACTGCAGAAAGTGCCACATCCATGACCTTTTTTAGTAGTCCATAAAGAGAAAACTTGTGCTTGAAGCTGTTCTGTGGTATTGATGTAATCAAAAGGGATAGAGAGATATGTTTAACAGTATTCCCTAGAAAAGTAAATCTTGCTTGAGAGTTAACTCAACACATATGTGGTAACTACTTCTATGGCATCTAGTACAAGGTTCAGGAATTGATCTACGGATCACAAGGAAAGGCAATTTGAGCTCATGTACTTGGGGTTGAGCACCCCCTCTCTCCTCTGCTCATCGGCACCCATATCACCGCCCGCCTGTATACAGAGTGATGGAGTGCCTAACTGTTGTTTTTCTCCTTCTATCAATGCAAGGATACACGCCTAGCGTATTCGCAAAAAAAGAAGGAAAGCCAATTTCATGGAGCACTTTTTTAGATAATGGATGTGGGTATTTACAATTAATGCATTTGAATGTTTTGTCGAGTAATTGATATATTCTAAGAGAGATAGCAAAGTAGCCCAAAGGGTACTAAAACGTCAGGGAATTCGTAAGATACAGGGGTTTTTAGATACTGGTAAGAAAATTAGCAAGATAATGGGTCGAAAATGGAAGGGGCAGTTGGAGGAAGGCAATTAGCATGAGACGTACCAAAGGGACGACGACGACGACGACAAACAGGAGGCGGCAAAGCGACCTGGAGATCATTACATATGAATCATAATAGGATAATGCACAAGGAGCACACAACGACATCACACATTGATCATAGGCCGGAGCAGGGATATTGACATGGATGAGGTTCATGAGTACATGAGATGATAGACTACAGAGCACGAACGCGTAGATGTCAACATATCGCAAAGCTCGTTTACATATATACAAAGCACCGAAGCTTTATGACCCTCTACACACGGATATCACCTTGACCGAAACTGAAACACAAGGGGCAAAAGTGCAGGTCAGCAGATCGACTTACTCATTTCGCCTCTAGGCACCAAGTCCAGGATATACACTTGGAAGGTGTGCACCTACAACACACATGCAATGGGTAGAGGTCAATGTACAAAAATATGAGTATTGGAATTAAGAAATGGAGTGATGGGAAGGGAATCCAAGTATGTTTAAACCTGACTAAAAGACAGTCTGTCCCAAGTAGCCTGACAGTCCAGATGGAGAGTGACATGGTTGTGATAACAGGCACCGACGCTCTGAAGCAACCAAGCACTACAAAAAAAAGACACATCCGTGACATTTTGGGCCGAACGAAATTTTTTCTGTCATACATATGACACTTCTATGACGATAATTGTGACAAAACCCGGTATCATCATAGATGTGGTGGGCTCCTACTTCTATGACAAAAAATCATGACAGAAAATGGGATTTTCGTCCTGGGCGGGCCGGAGACGCAGCTGCATGACATTCTTTGGGCCGTCCATGACGGAAAAAACCATGGTAGAAACGAGGGCGAGGAAAATTTCGGGGAGTTCCCGGTTACGGTGGGAGGTTGGGGCCGAGCGATGCGCGTTTCTCTCATACACGTACGCGCGTGTGTGCGAGGCGTTGGCTCTAACTGAACCCGAGCGAGGCGTTGGCCTCTAACTGAATCCGAGCGATTGCACTGCAGGCTACACGTTACTGAACCCGAGCGATCGATCGATGGCTGTTAACTGAACCCGATCGAGCGATTCCTTCGCTACTGCTGCTAACTGAAGCCGATCGATGCTGCCTCTGGGATGAACAGTGAGCGTTGCCGGGGGGGGGGGGGGTTGGATGAACAGTGAGCGGTGGCGTTGCCTCTGGATGAACAGGCCCCCGTTGTGTAGTGGAGGGCTGGATGAACAGTAGACGGTGGAGGGGTGCCCGTGGAGGGGTGGTTGAACAGTACCCAGTGGTGTGGAGGGCTGGATGAACAGTAAACGGTGGAGGGGTGCCCGTGGAGGGGTGGTTGAACAGGACCCTGTGGTGTGGAGGGCTGGATGAACAGTAGACGGTGGAGGGGTGTCCGTGGAGGGGTGGTTGAACAGTAGCTGGTGGAGTAGCGCGCGGTGGAGGCTGGATGAGCAGGAGCCCGTAGAGGCTGGAGGAGGTCGACGGTAGCCCGGGAGGCTGGAGGAGGTCGACGGTGGAGATGAACAGTATCCCGTGGAGTCCCGTTTTGCGGTACGCCACACCCCTCCCGATGAACAGGACCTCCGTTTCAACCGTAGGAGGTCCGTTTCGTCCGTTTTGCGGTACGCCACACCCCTCCCGATCAACAGGACCCCCGTTTCGACCGTAGGAGGTCCATTTCGTCCGTTTTGCGGTACGCTACACCCTTCCCGATCAACAGGACCCCCGTTTCGCTGCAAGGGGACACTATCCAAATGAACAGAAAACATAATATACCACACCCAACCAGCGACCCAAACTAACACCAGATTGATCCACTCATCAGACCATAAATCAAATGACCCACACCAAGTATTAAGAACCGAGAAGCACGCCGCAACATGCTACTACATGAAAATCAAGCCAACTCCAAGATAACTGAATCTATTTTAACCCTCTTCTCTCATCAGATCTATATATTCCAACTCAAAGATCACCAAATCTATTTTAGCCTTCATCCCTCACAAGATCAAAAGAAACCAGCTCTTAGCAAATCCATATACCTAAGCAACAAAGCACCTCCTAGGCAGGCCCTAACTACCAGCTCTCACCAGATCCATATACTACAACTCCAAGATAGCTGAATTTAGTCTAGCCTTTAACTCTCAGAAGAGTCATCTATTCAATTTCAACCAGAGCACCAACCCAAAAGAGGCAAACTAATGTAGCAAAGCACCTCTTGGGCAAGACTAATCATTATATGACCTCAAGAAACATGTCAGACCTACCCCACTGGTCAACAACAAAGCCATACCACCCTAAGAATACAGCTAGGTCCAATGACCCCCTGGACATTGTAGCACACACAAAACCAACCAGACAGATGTAAGAAATCCACTCCTCTATTTTAGTCTCTACCCCTCAGCAGTCCCATTTATCCATAGAAAACCAGCAATTAAGAAAGGCACACTAAAACACTGTAGCATCTCATGTGGTAACCCTCATTATCATACAACCCTAAGAAACCTGACAGCCCTAACCTAACCCTCTCCTCGACAACAAAGCCACATCACACCAAATATGCAGATACATCCAAATATTCAATGTTTGGCTGGGCAAGAAGACACCAATAGAACAAGACACATTTAAAAAGCTCCTTCCTTGGAGCCTAGCTAGATCGAAAAAAACAAAAGCACACCAACATAGGAAGATAACAAAGGAATCCCCCGATCTGCCACTGTACGCACCCACCCCAACGACAACCATATCACAGCGGCACATGAACACACCCCAGCGATAGGCTTATCACACCGAGCCGAACAACAATCAACCAAAAAACAAAGAAAAGGGAAAAGAGAGTCAACCTGCATATCCTTGGAGTAAGACGTGAATATCAGCACGGGCCCGACGACGAACAGGAGAGGAGAGACCAAGCAGGAGAAGCTACAAAGAACAGAAGAGGACACAGATGTCAAGATCACACCTTGGCTGAAGCGGACGACAGAAATCGGGATAAAACGAATATTTACCTGCAGATCGACGAGGGACGCAACAGCCCCAGGGCCAGCGAGGAGGAGAAGAACGAATCTGCAAGCAATAGACACCCAAGATCCAAAACTGGCCAGCCATGACAAATCGAACGCAAAAATGAGGAAAGAACCGAGAGGAGAACCACCTTAGCCGACTTCACCCCAGCGCGCCGCCATCGGAGCCCCTCGGCGACCAACCCAGTGACGACTCATGGACCGGGGAGCAGGACTACGGAGAGGATTGAGCACCGAAATGAAACGAGGAGGGGAGGAGAAGAGGCAAACGACCCACGCCCCATGCCCTACGCCGTCCGGGTGCCTCTTCCCATGCACGGGCAGCGCGCCTCGACCCCGACGCTGGATCCGACACCGCCATGAGCCGCTCGTCGGGGCAGGGGCTGGAACTGGACGGCGGCGGGGCAGGGAGGCGCGGGCGGGGCTAGGGTTTGGAGGGAGGGAGAGAGGCGAGGCGGCAGGGAGAGGAGGGGAGGAGAAGAGGCAGACGACCCACGCCCCACGCCCTATGCCGTCCGGGTGCCTCTCCCCACGCACGGGCAGCGCGCCTCGACCCCGACGCTGGATCCGGCACCGCCATGAGCCGCTCGTCGGGGCAGGGGCTGGAACTGGACGGCGGCGGGGCAGGGAGGCGCGGGCGGGGCTAGGGTTTGGAGGGAGGGAGAGAGGCGAGGCGGCAGGGAGAGGAGAGGGGCGCGGCGCGACTGCGGGTCTGCGGGGAGAGCGACGACCAGGCGCTCACACCTGCCGCTATGGGATATTTTTCCAGTCATGCGAAATGACGGAAATGCCCCCGGCGGGGCACCGGAATTACACGCGGTGGCACGCGTTTTTGACTACTATTCATTGTAGCAGTGTCCACGAGTCGATCCGACGGCGGATATCGATCAGGAGCGAGATCAAACGGTCCACAACACATCAAGTAAACGATCTGACGGCCGACATTCACTGAGCTCTCAGAACGCTCATGTTCTCCCAACTAACATAGTACGAAGATGCAAAGCTAGCTATGGTTCGCGGCGGAATGATGCATCTCAAGTCAGGACTACGACCTAGCGCCACTTGGAGCTCTATTCCAGAAGATAAAATTTCAAATGAGAGTCGGCTTTGATAATGTAAATCTTTATGTGTGTCCAAGCTGGCTTTGATAAAATTTCACATGGAACTAGTTTAGGGAATGACACTTATGAAATCTGGTTAGGCCAATTCCCTAATGTTGTAATGAACTTTGTAGCTGGTGATTTAACCAGCAGTCTAATGTAATGGAATACCATTTGTTCCTTTAAAAAAAATCGCATGATGTGATTATGTATATTTATGCATGTGCGAGTCGATTTCAACTGTTGCTGTGTGGCCGTCTCGACCGCTCACCACGGACCACACGATGCAAAGTTGACAAGTTGTCAATTTCTATGTACGTGGACCTAGCCGTCTCATATATACAACCTGTAACAGACGTCTTCGGATGGAGCCTAAAACGTCGCGGGGAGAGACGTAGCCGTTGCTCTCGACGTGTAGCAAAATGACAAAACCATACCATATGTATAAATATGGACGGCATCTTTATCCGGGAGAAACTACCATCCAAAACCAAGTCCAAGTGGTCGATGGGCGCACGAAAAAGCTGGTAAAATACGTATATCCAACCGCACCTGTTGCCGCCCTGATTTTTTTTGAGGCAATTGCCGCCCTGTTGAGTACATATGTTATGCATATTTGTGTATTGAGCCCACCTCCTAGTTGCCTTGTATAGTTAAGGTTGTGGCCATATATATACAACCTGTAACAGACGTCTTCGGATGGAGCCAAGAACATCGCGGGGACAGACATACTCCTTAGCAAAAATTGGGGGAGAGGGGGTGCTAATTAGAGGAGGGGTCTCCTCCTCCTCCAAGAAAGAAAGTTAGGGTTTGTGTCTCTCGCCGGCGCCGGCGCAGGTCCGCCTCGTCTCCGGTGGCCCTAGGGCCATGGAGGCGCGGTGAATCCTAGCAAGGACCGGCGGGAGGGCGTCGTTTTTAGTCGTTTTTTCAATCTTGTTAGGGTTGTGTCCTACTCAGGAAGGCGAAACGGCGGTGGCTCCCTGAAGATAAAATAAAGGTCTCCCCGCCTAGCCCCCGTTCCGACGATGCGTCTAGCATCGTTGATGGGCGTGTGGAGGTGTGTCTCCGGAAGATCTATTTTTGGTGGATTTGCCCAGATCTCGTTGTTGTTCATCTACGTTCGTGTGTCTTCGGTTTGGATCCTTCCGATTTACGTTATTTTTCATCGGCGGCGGTTGCTGTTCTGGGGTGCTTGTCCTATGAGGCCTTAGAACGACGATTTCCCGACTGTCTACTACAACAAGTTGTGCCCGACTCCGGCGATGGAGGGGCGATGGCAGCGGCGCGCCTTCAGCTCGCTTCAGTGCTTGTAGTCGTTGTTAGGTGGTCTACGAATCTGGATGTAATTTTTATTTGTAGTGTTCGTTGTATTGTCATGATTGAAAGTTTTTCGAGAAAAAAAACATCACGGGGACAGATGAAGACGTAGCTCTTGACGTGTAGCCAAATGACAAAAACATACCATATGTACAAATATGGACGACGTCTTTATCCGGGAGGAACTACCGTCGATGGGCGCATGAAAAAGTTGGTAAATTACGTTTGCACGTACGGGCTAATTCTTTTTCTCTGTCGCCTTCTTTTTTAGCTTTCCCTGGTCAGAAGAGGAGAGTGGTTTTTCTAGCAGTACCGGCTTCTACCGGCGAAGTTAGCGCCGTCTGATCCTGCGAGGTGATTCAGGATGTATATCTGGGTATTCCCCATTCCACATTCCATTTTGTATAATGTGTTCGGTACAGATTGAGAGCGTATATGTACAGGATACATACGATGACTGGGAGTCTGGGACCCGCGGCAAACAGGCCTACATCTTCTCATCGTTGCCCTAGGTTTGGCGGCCCTCGAGCGAGTGATACTGAACCACTCTTCGGCGGCGGCCGCGGCGACTGGCATCGCTTTTTCTTCAGGTTGGCTCTCATCTCTTTTCCTTATATGAGATCTAAACCTCCAATGTTTGCCATTGTTTCCGATTCATCGCTCAAACCTGCAACCTGAGTTGAGTCGGCCTTGGGATTGCGGGCGTCAGGTTGGATGAGCAAGTGCAGTTCTGTAATCTAGTTTTGGTAGCCAGTTTTTGGCGAGTTGAGCTCCTTAAGCTTACGAGTTGAGTCCGCCTTGGGATTGCGGGCGGCAACAAGATCTTTGATCTTTGGCTTTGGCAGCGCCATTGGTGGATTTGAAGGCACTATTGTTCTTTAGTGTTCTTTCTCTGCTTTTCATCTTTTCCTGGGTGTTTGCATTCCTTCAGGTTTATATAAACTGAAATATTTATTAGTTAATCTGTTGTGAATTTTATTAGCTTAGGCAAGTTCACAAAAGCAACTTCTTAAGTCAGCTGTTGTGAATCGGACATTATATAATCAACGACACGGCACCTCCATTTACAAGATCAAATGTTCATTGCTTGAACAAATATTTGTACAGTTAATTACAAGAAGATGCAATTCAAGATTCTGGCAATATCATGAGCTATATTAATCTGTCGGTGTTGGGCTGGCGGGCGACGGCGACGACGACCACGATCTTCGAACTTTGGCAGCGGTATTGGGGGATTAGAAGGCCATGTTATTTTCAGTGTACTTTCTTTGTTTTCGGGTTTTTAGTATATGGATGCTTGTACTCCTTCATGCTCCAGTCAGATTTAGACTGAAGTCTATTAGTTGCTCTTGTGCGTTAGGCGAAAGCGTCTTACCTCATCGAGAGGGGACGCGCTGCATGTTTATAAGCAGGGGCGCACCTCCCTGGATAGCGCATACAGTTGGAGATTACAACTTGAGGGAGAATAAAGATAGAGATAAGAGTATATGGTTACATAGTTGAGTTATCCCATCTAACTACCTAACCATGCCGCACAAGTTTATATCCTTTCCTAGGCTGTCACGCTACACAATCCTAGGCTGTCACACTACACAAGATATTGTGTTTAACACTCCCCCTTAATCACAACTTCATCAAATTGAGATTATGCTTGAAATCTTCAAAGCTTTTGATGGGTAATGCCTTAATAAATCCATCTGCAACCTGATCCCTGGAATGCACAAACCGAATCTCAAGTTGCTTTTGAGCCACTCGCTCTCTCACAAAGTGGAAATCAATTTCAATGTGTTTTGTTCTGGCATGAAAAACTGGATTAGAAGATAAATAAGTGGCACCCAAGTTATCACACCAAAAGCAGGGAGCTTGAGCACTTTTAATACCCAGCTCCTTCAGAATAGATTGCACCCATATGATTTCAGCAGTAGCATTTGCCAATGCCTTATACTCAGCCTCTGTACTGGATCGAGAAACAATAGCCTGCTTCCTTGCACACCATGAAATCAGATTAGGACCAAAAAACACTGCAAAGCCACCAGTAGACCTCCTGTCATCTAGGCAACCTGCCCAATCCGAATCTGAGAAGGCACTGACTAGTGTGGATGATGACTTGCTGAAGTTAAGACCAATGCTAAGGGTGTTCTTGATGTATCTGACTATGCGTTTAGCAGCTGTCCAGTGAATAGTGGTGGGTGCATGCAGAAACTGACAGACTTTGTTAACAGCAAAGGAAATATCATGTCTTGTAAGTGTAAGATATTGAAGTGCGCCTACGAGACTCCTGTATCTAGTGCTGTCTTCTTAACTCAAGGCTTGCCCTTCTGTGAGAGACAGTTTTTCTGAGCTGGATAATGGAGTAGGTGAGGGTTTACACCCTTGTAAGCCAGCTTTCTTTACTGAATCCACGACATACTTTTCGTGAGAGAGGTGAAGTCCATCCTCATGTTTCCTCACTTCTTTCCCTAGGAAATAGTGCAAGTCTCCAAGATCCTTAAGAGCAAACTCTGTACTGAGATCCTTCAAAAGTCCTGTGATAGCTTCATCAGAGGAACTTGTAACAATGATATCATCAACGTAGATGAGAACAAATATACATGTCTTGTACTTTTTGTAAATAAACAATGAAGTGTCAGACATAGAAGGAACAAAGCCAAGCATTTGCATTTCGTGACTGAGTCGTGAGTACCATGCTCGTGGAGCTTACTTCAACCCATATAGTGCCTTATCAAGCTTGCACACATAAGAGGGTGCATGTTGGTTTTCAAACCCAGGAGGTTGTTTCATGTATACTTCCTCTTCCAGAACGCCATGAAGGAACGCATTCTGTACGTCTAACTGTCTGAGACTCCAGCCCCTGGACACAGTAATGGACAAAACAAGACGGATGGTAGCAGCTTTCACAAGGGGACTGAATGTGTCCTCGTAGCCTATACCATACCGTTGCTTGAAGCCCTTGGCCACAAGCCTTGCCTTGTAGCGATCAATGGTGCCATCAAACTTTCTCTTAATCCTGAACACCAACTTGCAATCTATGAGATTTGTACCTTGCTGTGGAGGGACCAAATGCCATGTTTTGTTTCTCTTCAAAGCCATATACTCCTCATGCATGGCCTTCTTCCAATTTTCATCCGCAATTACTTCATCAAGTGTGTACGGTTCACCTGTGGAACAGACAAGTCCATATTTCGTAACATGTTTATAATTCACTGGTTGTATTACCCCTTGTTGCAACCTTGTACATCGTGTTGTTGAAGGAGCCTGGACGCGCGCCACAGACGATCCTGAGCCGGCTAAAGGAGTTCCAGGCACTGCAGAACCCGATCCTGAGGCAGATCCCGAGCCACCAACCTCCGTGTCAGGGGATGGATCCGCAGCCGGATCTTCTATGATCGTGGGTGAAGGCGTGCAACGCGGCGCTGTCGCAGAAGATCCCGCGAGACCGGCCTCATCATGAGACCCCGTGTCCACCGCGCCAGAGTTGGGTCCAGCGCCTGTCGGCCGGCGCTGCCCACGCCGCGTGTAGCACAGCGGCTGGTCCGGGAACCGGACGCCCACGGGTCCATTGTGAGGCGGATAGGTGGCGTGCGCTGACTCGCTGGCAGAGGCGCGGTCGGCTGTGTCGGATGCAACTGAGGGCGCGGAGCCCCGAACCGATCCTGCTACGGATCCTGAGGCAGATCTGGCTGCCAGGTCTGTCGCTGCGGATCCCGAGACGGATTTGCTCCCCGGGGCAGGACACATGAAATATGGCCTGTTTAGGCTATTTTATTCACCAATTTCTGCTCCATTTTCTCCTGCATCATCACACAACTCATGCACAGTGGTTTGAGAGTTAGTCAACATATGATCATCACGGTTATATTCCCCTTCATCAAAACTAGTGAGAGATGGTGGAAGGAGGAGAATTTCTTTGCGGAGTAGGGCACCGGCATTAGGGTGGAGATCGGCAAAGGGGAATTTGGTCTCATCGAAGACAACATCTCGCGAGATATAGACACGTCCAGTGGAGACATCTAGACACTTCACCCCCTTGTGTTGAGCACTATAGCCTAGAAAAACACACTGTTTTGAGCGAAACATGAGTTTGCAGGAGTTGTATGGACGGAGATTAGGCCAACACGCACAACCAAAAACACGTAGAGAATTGTAGTTAGGTTTGACGTGAAGGAGTCTCTCGATGGGTGTTTCATAGTTTATGACCCGACTTGGGAGCATATTGATAATGTGGACAGCGGTGAGAAATGCTTCATCCCAGAATTTTAAGGGCATGGAGGCTCCTGCGAGAAGTGCAAGGCCAACTTCAACGATATGCTTATGCTTACGTTCGGCAGAGCCGTTCTGTTGGTGAGAATGAGGGAAAGGCACAAGATGTGATATGCCAAGTGTTTGGAAAAGGAGTTTAATTTCTCGTACTCCCCTCCCCAATCTGATTGGACCGCAATGATCTTGCGGTCGAACTTGCGTTCAACGAGTGAGGGAGTCCTGGACTAAGGGGCCCTCGGGCGTCCGGCCTGTTATCTATGGGCCGGACTGATGGGCTGTGAAGACGTGAAGGTCAAAGACTGTACCCGTGTCCGGATTGGACTCTCCTTGGCGTGGAAGGCAAGCTTGGCGATCAACTATGAAGATTCCTTCTTATGTAATTGACTCTTGGTAAACCCTAAATCCTCCCGGTGTCTATATAAATCGGAGGGGTTAGTCCGGAAGGCATATACATTACCATAGTCATACAGGCTAGACTTTTAGGGTTTAGCCATTACGATCTCGTGGTAGATCAACTCTTGTAATACTCATATTCATCAAGATCAATCAAGCAGGAAGTAGGGTATTACCTCCATAGAGAGTGCCCGAACCTGGGTAAAACATCATGTCCCCCGTCTCCTGTTACCATCGATCCTAGACGCACAGTTCGGGACCCCTACCCGAGATCTGCCGGTTTTGACACCAACATTGGTGCTTTCATTGAGAGTTCCACTGTGCCATCGATGAAAGGTTCGATGGCCCCTTCAATCGTCGATAGTGACGCTGTCCAAGGAGAAACCTTCCTTTTCGGACAGATTTTTGTGTTTGGTGGCTTCGTACTGCGGGCCAACTCGCTTGGCCATCTGGAGCAGATCGATAGCTACGCCCCTGGCCATCAGGTCAGATTCGGAAGCTTGAACTACGTCGCGGACGTCCGTGGAGACTTGATCTTCAATGGATTCGAGACCGCGGCGATCGCTCCCCCTCGCTCCGATGGACATGACTTAAATCTGTCATCGGACAATATGCAGGAGATGGTTCCTATAACTGCTACGGCCTTAGACCCAGGGCAGATCGCACCATCCGAAACCACAAAATCCGCGGCATCGGAGCCGCACACGGACCTAGCACCATGAAATGTTTGCGTCAACGGAATTCTGGACTCGCTTCTGGCTATAAATTCCGAACTACGCACGCCCGCAGGCGCAGAGCTGAATCGGTTATCGATCTTCGAATTCAGCGCCGCAGACATCTTCAAGCACTCACCTTTGGGCGTGTGCTAAACTCTTTAAAGAACCTGTCATTCATGAGAGACTCGCAGCCGAACTATGTCCGGCTCGAACTAGGGGCTGATGACGGAGAATTTTGCTTCCCACCCGCCACCAACTTCATAGCTACCGTCGAGGACTTAACCGACGCGCTGGATTATGACTCCGAAGACATCAACGGTATGGACGACAACGCTGATAAGGAGCAAGGCCAGCACCCGCCATTCACGGGACGTTGGACGGCCACCTCTTCATACGATGTGTACATGGTTGATACACCTAAAGAATCTAGCGGTGATGACAAAGAAGACCCAGATGCGAATAAACCTTCCGAGACACAGTCCAGGCGACGGCGCCCTAAACGCCGCTCTAGGCCACGCCGCTCAAAAGATGGCAACACTGGCACCGGAGAAAATAGTACTTCGGACGACGCCGAAAACAACGAAGACCCTGTTGGAGCAGCATCCGAACAGGAGGAACAAGACAATGAGCAAGCTAACCCTGATAAACAGGACATGCCGAGCAACCCAGATGATGATAGTTATCGTCCACCCTCCGAGGATGAGGAGAGCCTCGGCAATGAGGACTTCATCGTGCCTGAGGCACCCCTCGAGCAGGAGCGCTTCAAGCGCCAGCTAATAGCCACTGCAAGAAGCCTGAAGAAGAAGAAGCAACAACTCCAAGCTGCTCAAGACATGCTCATTGACAGATGGACTGGCGTCCTGGCAGCCAAAGAATACGGCCTCAAGCGCCCAACCAAGAGCTACCCGAAACGAAGACTGCCACCTCAATTCGATGAGGAGGCGCCGGAGCCCATACCTCCCTCGCGCAACACGGAGCGACCACCACGCGGCCGTGACAGTGCAGCAGACCGACCGCCCCGCGGGCGGGATAAAGCGGCAACTCAGGCCGAACACCAGCCCGCCCACCATGCAAAAGCAGAGACAAAACAGCTCGGGATTATACATACGACCTCTGGCAAGACCTGGACAAGAGAGCAGGACTCACCAGATCAATCTACGGATCACGAGAACGTTCTTCAACTCGCGACAACGGCTACCTATTCGGACGTGAAAAACCCAGTCACGCCCGGGCCGATAACCACATGCGGACTCCATCGAAGGTGCGCCGCGACGCGACTCGATATAGAGGCGCCGCACACCCTCTATGGTTCACAGACGAATTAATGGATCATGAATTCCCCGAGGGGTTCAAGCCCATCAATATTGAATCATACGACGGAACAACCGATCCCGCATTATGGATCGAGGACTTTATTCTCCACATTCATATGGCCCGTGGGGACGACCTCCACGCTATCAAATACCTCCCATTAAAACTCAAAGGACCAGCTCGACACTGGCTGAACAGCCTGCCTGAAAATTCCATCGGCAGCTGGGAGGATCTGGAAGAAGCTTTTCTTGACAACTTCCAAGGCACTTATGTCCGGCCACCTGACGCCGATGACTTAAGTCACATAGTTCAACAACCTGGAGAGTCCGCCAGAAAATTCTGGACTAGGTTCCTAATCAAAAAGAACCAGACCGTCGACTGTCTGGATGCCGAAGCCCTAGCGGCCTTTAAACATAGCATCCGTGACGAATGGCTCGCCCGCCACCTCGGCCAAGAAAAGCCGAAGTCCATGGTAGCCCTCACGGCACTTATGACCCGCTTTTGCGCAGCAGAGGATAGTTGGCTGGCTCGCAGTACAAACACAGCCAACGAAGCAGGCCCCTCCGAGGCCAAAAGCAGCACCGGCAAGCTCCGGCGCAACAGACACAAACGCCGAAGCAATGGCGATAACACCGATGAAACTACAATTCACGCCGGATTCAGTGGCTCCAAGTCCGGCCAGCAAAAGAAGCCCTATAAAAGGAACAGCGGAGGACCATCCATCTTGGACCGCATACTCGATCGTCCGTGCCAGATACATGGCACCCCAGACAAACCGGCCAACCATACTAACAGAGATTGCCGGATTTTTAAACAAGCCAGCAAGGTGAATAGCAGAAAGAAGGAAGGGGAATCACAGAGCGAGGACGATGACGAGGAGCCCCGGCAGCCGAACACTTGGGGGGTAGAAGAAATTCCCGCCTCAATTCAAAAATGGTGAACATGATATATGCTACGCACATCCCCAAAAGGGAACGCAGGCGCGCACTCAGGGACGTCTATGCGGTAGAGCCAGTCGCCCCAAAATTCAACCCATGGTCGTCATTCCCGATCACCTTTGATCGTCGAGATCATCCAACTAGTATCCGTCATGGCGGTTCGGCCGCATTGGTACTCGACCCAATCGTCGACGGATTTCACATGACACGAGTCCTAATGGACGGTGGTAGCAGCCTCAACCCGCTCTATCAGGATACAGTACGCAAAATGGGCATTGATCCCTCACAAATCAAGTCCACGATAACTACCTTTAAAGGAGTCATACCAGGCGTAGAGGCCCGTTGTACGGGCTCAATCACGCTGGAGGTGGTCTTCGGTTCCCCGAATAACTTCCGAAGCGAGGAGCTAATCTTCGATATCGTCCCCTTCCGCAGCGGCTACCACGCACTGCTCGGACGAACCGCGTTTGCTAGATTCAACGCGGTGCCACATTATGCTTATCTCAAGCTCAAGATGCCCGGTCCATGCAGCGTCATTACAGTAAATGGAAACACGGAACGTTCCCTCCATACAGAGGAGCACACCACAGCCCTAGCAGCAGAAGTACAGAGCGGCCTTCTCAAGCGGCACCATAATCCGGCCGCCGAGCCCCCGGACATCGTTAAGAAGGTCCGGACTACACTGCAACAGGATAGCCCGGTTCACCAAGAGCTGAATTAGTAAATTCGGCCCCCGTCCCAGCCCCGATGAGGAAATGGCATTAGTACCGCGCGTACATAACTACGCACTCAAAACCCCATGGGTACTGACAGAGGCATAACTTGCTCGCGATCCACAGTGCAGCTTGACCGACCCTGGGATTCGCACGCCTTTACTTTTTCTTTTTTATTACGGGTTTTTTCTCTTTTCGAGGTCTATGCGGACGACCCGCTTGCAGAACACACCAAGGAGGCAAGAAGCTCTGGCATACAAGGGAATCCCCAGGTGGTCTCTACTAAACGATTGCCATACTTGTTTTTACATACCCGCACGTAGCTCGCCCTTGGTTGTGACATGTTAAATAGCCTTACTCGCTTATCGCATTACTTGCACAAAGTATGCCGCGACGTACTAACTACATCACAACGGTGAATCAATGATGGCGTCAGCTTATTACATCATTTTCCCGTTTCCTCACCTTTGTATTTATTACTCATTGCACACGTACACCATGGTACGTATTACCACGCCAGGGGCTTCATTACACCCCGCATTACGGCAATAGAAGTCCGAACACTTTTACACTATAGTTCAGCACCCCGAACTTATAGCATTATATGCATCGGCTCCGAATCATATATTTTGTCAATAGTTGGGTTGCCCGGCTCCTGTGCTTACTACCTTATGTTCCGCTATATCGGCTAGGGTAGTAAAGGGTGAACTACTGTGATTGTGTCCCAGATCTTCCGGACGAGCACCTCAGTAGAGAAAGCCGAAAACTGACTGTCATGATGCGGCGAGAGCTGGTCAGCTGTTCGAGAGGTTCCAAATCGTTAGAGATTTTTTCCGCTTCTTGCGAAGAATCGGTTCCTCCGATTAGGCGTGTACAACGCCCCTAGTTCGGCCTTCCGAATGCCAGGGGCTTCTCCAACTTTCTTAATTGTCAAACTCCTATGGCCTTGTGATTGCCTTGTTCGTTGCGCTAAACACCTCCTTTAAGGACCAGAATATGGAGTAAAGAGTGTTTAGATTTATCCCGAACACCCCCGTACTATCTACATGGGGGTAGAAGCCGACGACTGGTCAACCCTCAAATTTCATAAACGACCACACAGGAGGTAAAATGTAAATCACAAGCATTATAATACATAACATCATTGTTCCACATTATAGGACAGGATAATACAAATGTTCTCATGGAAATATAACATCCTTCGAACATTGCTCCACCACAAGGCGGGACCCCTCGAGGACACCATCAAAATAGAGCTTGGGTCGACGATGCTCCTTGCCCTCCGGCGGCCCCTCAGTCATCAGCTTCTTGGCATCCAGCTTTGCCCAATGCGTCTTGACGCGGGCAAATGCCATACGCGCACCTTCAATACAGACCGACCGCTTCACAGTTTCGAGCCACGGACAGACACTTACAAGCCGCTTAACAAGTCTGAAGTAGCTGCTAGGTATAGGCTCGGCAGGCCACAGCCGGACTATCAGGTCCTTCATGGCTAGCTCTGCCGACCTGTGCAGCTCGACCAACTGCTTTAGCTGGTTGCTGAAGGGCACCGGATGTTCGGGTCCAAGATATTGGGACCAGAATAGCTTCTCCGTAGACGTCCCCTCTTTGGCTCTATAATACTCGGCAACATCTGATATACTGCGCGGCAGATCCGTAAACGCCCCTGGAAATCCCAAATTCGGATAAGTACAAGGAACGTTTCTTTTACATACTTGCTTTGCATGGTGAAAAACTTACCCGCCGCAATCTTCTTGGCCGCCTGAATTTCCTGGAGGGCGTTCTGGGCTTCGGCTCGTGCATCCTGTGCGCTCTGACGGGCCTTCGCCAGTTCGGACTCTTGCGCCTTACAATCACGCTCCAAGGACTCAAATCTCTCGATCGCGCCCTGGAGCTGTTGCTGCGCCTCGCCAACCCGGGCCTCGTGCTTCTCGCGCGCGGCGCGTTCCTTGGCCGCTTTGTCCTCGGCCTCGGTTAACGCCTTCTTGAGGGCTGCCACCTCGGTCGTGGCCCCTAACAAAGTTTATGACACTTTAGTCGGACGGACTATTCATTTTTCTTAAAATATACCCGCAGGTTACTGCATACCTTGGCTATCCTCCAGCTGCTTCTTCACAAGGCCGAGCTCCTCCTCGGCCCGCTCCAGTTTCCGCTTCAGTCCGAAGACCTCCACAGCATGAGCGGTGCCAGCCTGCAGCGATACCTGCTTATTCACATAGACAACTTATGTTAGACTCCTGCGATATTTCTTCTTGATCCTCTGTTCGGCTTTTTCTTCCCGAACACCAAACAGAGCATCAGGGGCTACTGTCTATACTGTGATATTCTTCCTACAACCACATTACTTACCTCAAAGCCCGATAGAAGGCTAGTGCAGGCTTCGGTCAGTCCACTTTTGACGAACTGAACCTTCTCTATTACCGTGCCCATAAGGGCACGGTGTTCATCCACAATAGAGGCGCCTCGTAGCGCCTCCAGTAGATTATCCGGTGCCTCTGGTTGGACAGAGGTCACCGGCGGAACAGGCACATTCCCTCCTTCTGGGGAATGTTGTTCGCTGGACTCCGGAGCTGCGTAGATCTCTGGAATGGTATCCGGCTCAGGTCCGAAGGGAACGACCCCCGTCACCAGTCCCCATAGGGGATTTTTTTCCCCCATGTGTCCGGCGACTGAGGAATCGTCCTGGGGCGCCACCCTGACGATCTCCGGAAGCTCCTCCCGGTCGGGGAAGGTCTTTTGCGACACCACCTCGTCGTCACCCTTGGGAGAGACGGAATGAGCAGGTGGCGGAGACATGCTAGCCCTCTCCTTTGAGTCTAGCGATCCCTCTGTCGAGGATCGCGGGGAGCCATCGCGTGCCGGACTGCAATGACAAGGCTTAAGGTATATCAATATTACAAACCGGGAAGGCCAGACGTTTTCGGATTCTGGTACATACGAGGCGGCCCAAGGCTTGGTCCGGCGAGGTCGCTCCGGACTGCTATCAACATCCCACACGGAGTTATGTGCGAGGGAACCTTTAACCCTCTTAGGCGCTTTCGCCTCCGGATTCATGGGGGCCGCTCTCTTCTTCCTCCCCACTTCAGGTGGGGAGTCATCTTCTTCTTCCTCTTCGTCGTCGTCGTCAGCGGACGAAGAGGAAGTCTCGTCTTCGGACGTCACGTCCGGAGCGCCTTTTCAGCGAGGGCCCCTCTTGGCCGTCTTCTCTGGCACCTCATAAGGTGCTGGAAAAAGCATTCTCGTCAATAATGGGAATTCTTGGTCTTCGGGCAGCGAAGCCGGACAGTTAATCCCCTCTGCTACCTTGATCCAGGCCTGAAAACATGGGTAGGAAAGCTTAGGCTTTTTCCCAAAGTATGCTAGTAAAGGGTACACCTTGAAAGCATTAAAAGAACTTACCGGGTTAACCTGGCGTTTTAAGCTAAGCACGCGATCTTTGGTCGTGGGCGGTGGCGTCTCGCCGGCCTTGAAGAGCACTTTCCATATTTCGTCGTGCGTCATGCCGAAGAACTCTAGTAGTGTCTGGTGCTCGGCCGGATCGTACTCCCACAGATAGCAAGTCCGGCGTTGGCACGAAAGGACTCGACGAGTGAGCATGACCTGGACGACATTGACAAGCTTGATCTTCATGTCTATCATGTTCTGGACGCATGTTTGGAGCCTAGTCAACTCGTCCGAGGGACCCCAGGTTTGGCCCCTCTCCTGCCAGGAGGTAAGCCGCATCGGGATTCTGGATCGGGATTCGGGGGTCGCGCGGCTCGGTGATATAGAACCACCCCAATTGCTACCCCTTCATCGTCTCCGTGAATGAGCCTTCGGGCCAGGTAACGTTGGGCATCTTGCCCACCATGGCGCCTCCGCACTCTGCTTGTTGGCCGCTCACCACCTTCGGCTTCACATTGAAGGTCTTCAGCCATAGGACGAAATGAGGTGGGATGCGGAGAAAGGCCTCGCACACTACAATGAATGTTGTGATGTTGAGAATGAAGTTGGGGGCTAGGTCATGGAAGTCTAGCCCATAGTAAAACATTAGTCCATGGACGAAGGGATGAAGAGGGAAGCCCAACCCGCGGACGAAATGTGTGAGAAACACAACCCTCTCGTGGGGCCCTGGAGTAGGGATGATCTGTCCCTTGGCAGGGAGTCTGTGAGCGATCTCCTTGGCCAGGTATCCGGCCTCCCGAAGCTCCTTGATATCCCTCTTCTTGACGGAGGAGGCCATCCACTTGCCTCCAGCTCCGGATCCGGACATCTTTGGAATGCTTTCTCGGACGAGGGAAGGGCTAAAGCTTGGGCGCTGGAGCTCAGGGGCGTAAGGGCTGAGGAGGAACCGAGGTGTGGGTGAGGAAAGGGAATCCTTATCCCCTTATAAAGACCATGAATATCAAGCGCCTCCCCACTCGCCTTAAACTCGCCTATTCCCAAGGGCCATGCAAACGGCATGGTTGGGTCACCCACGCCCGCAAGTATGAAAATCCCGTAATAAGGGGACACGATCCCGCTTCGACAAGACATGCCAATGGCAACCGCGTCTCAAAACGTGGAGCGGCAGACGAAAAACGGTTTGAAATTATGACCGGACAGACGTGATGTCACGTTGTAAAAAGCTATCAGCGGATGGAACTCGTGTAAAAATATATTCTCTCTGCGGTTGTGTATGGTGTGTGTGACAGGTCCGGATACTAACATCGCATCCGAAGACTACCTTGAAGTTCGGATAGAAGGGAGCCCGCCTTGCAATGCCAAATACAATCTGCGCGTCGGACTCCTCGTCATTGAAGCCAGGTTCAGGGGCTACTGAAGGAGTCCTGGACTAAGGGGTCCTCGGGCGTCCGGCCTGTTATCCCCATGGGCCGGACAGATGGGCTGTGAAGACGTGAAGGCCGAAGACCGTACTAGTGTCTGGATTGGACTCTCCTTGGCGGGGAAGGCAAGCTTGGCGATCAACTATGAAGATTCCTTCTTATGTAACCGACTCTTTGTAAACCCTAGATCCTCCCGGTGTCTATATAAACCGGAGGGGTTAATCCGGAAGGCATATACACATTACCATAGTCATACAGGCTAGACTTTTAGGATTTAGCCATTACGATCTCGTGGTAGATCAACTCTTGTAATACTCATATTCATCAAGATCAATCAAGCAGGAAGTAGGGTATTACCTCCATAGAGATGGCCCGAACCTGGGTAAAACATTGTGTCCCCCGTCTCCTGTTACCATCGATTCTAGACGCACAGTTCGGGACCCCCTACCCGAGATCCGCCGGTTTTGACACCGACAACGAGTGCTTGGAAGTTTTTAAAAACTTGGAAAACATCGAACCTCTTCTTGAGAAGGTATATCCAAGAAAATTTACTTGAGTCATCAATGAAATTGACGTAGTACGTGTGTCTACCAACAGAACTAGGGGCAGGACCCCAGACATCAGAAAATATTAATTGCAATGGAACAGTAGAAACACTTGTGGAAATAGGATAGGGTAACTGATGACTTTTTGCTCTTTGGCAAGAATCACAAATGGTCTCAATATTACGCTCACCAACAAACGGGAGCTTATTTTTCTTAAGCAAACGTTCAACAAGTGTAAAGGAAGCATGCCCTAGACGACCGTGCCAACATGTTGAAGAGAGTTTGACAACACCATAGGCTTCTTTATTTAATCTTCTAAGCTCCGGAATCAACGGCTAAAGACCTCGAACGCATCTACCTCGATACAGTACCTTCCTCATGGCCTGATCCTTAATCAAAAAGAAAAAAAAGATGAAATTCAATGAACACATGATTGTCAATGGTGACGCGATGAACGGAGAGAAGATTTTTGTTGGCACTAGGGACATGCAGAATTTTGCGGAGATGAATGTTACGAGAAGGAGTACGTATAACCGAATGACCAACGTGACGTATACTCTTACCTGCACCACTGGCGGTGTGAATCTGGTCCTTCCCGTGATACTTCTCACGGAGGGTTACCTTCTCAAGCTCCCCTGTGAGGTGATTGGTCGCGCCGCTGTCGAGGTACCAGTTGGTGTTGACGCCGTATGACCCTTCAGCGGCGGCAGTGACTTTGTCATCATCTTCAGATGAAGGTTCGTCCTCGTCGAACCTGTACCAGCAGTCCCTGGCCGTGTGACCAGGTTTTCCGCAGATTTGGCAGCGGACCGCATCGGGACGGGACTTGCCCGAGCCGCCGCCGCCGCCCCTGTTGTTGGTGGAGGAGGGGCGGCCGCTGCAAGAACCGGAGTTGCTGTCGCCTTGCTTGCCCTTGGAACGAGGAGGACTCCGATAACGAGAGGAGGATCCGCCGCGCCCATGGGTCGCCGCGTTCGCCGATGACTTGAAGCCACCGCCGGTGATGTGGAACTGAGCGACACGCTGATCAAAATTGCTCAGCATGGCGTAGAGCTCGTCGAGGGAGACCGGCGTGACGCGGGCGTTGAGGGTGGAGATGAGGGACTAGTAGTCCATGTCCAACCCATGCAGCAAGTAGGAGATCATCTCGTCGTCTTGTATGGGCTTCCCGGCCACAGCGAGCTCGTCAGCGAGGCCCCACATGGAGGCGAAGTAGGTGGCGACGGACTGGGTGCCCTTCTGCGCATTGATCAAGGCAGTGCGGATGTTGTTGAGGCGGCTCAAGGACTGCGAGGAGAACATACCTGCCAGCATCGTCCAGAGAGCATGGGCGGTGGTGACTGCGGTCACCGTGATCAGCACCTCTTTGGTGAGGTTGTTGAGCAGGTAGCCAACACCTGATGGTCCTCCTTGACCCAGATGGGGTGGAGAGGGTTGGGCTCGGAAGATTCCTTCCCATCCTTGTCCTTGGAGACGAGGAGGCGCGTCGGTTCTGGCATGGTGCCATCGACGTAGCCGAAGAGCCCAGCTCCACTTAGCTGCGGCATGATCTGGGTTCGCCACAAGACGTAGTTCGTCTGGGAGAGCTTCTCCGTTACCTGACCACTTAGGTTCGACTAGACGGCACTGGAGGGCTAGCACTAATGGAGATCAAAAGCCAGGGTTTAGGAAGAGGAGGCTCTGATTACCATGTGCGTTAGGCGAAAGCGTCTTACCTCATCGAGAGGGGACACGCTGCATGTTTATAGGCAGGGGCGCACCTCCCTAGATAGCGCATACAGTTGGAGATTACAACTTGTGGGAGAAGAAAGATAGAGATAAGAGTATATGGTTACATAGTTGAGTTATCCCATCTAACTACCTAACCATGCCGCACAAGTTTATATCCTCTCCTAAGCTGTCACGCTACACAATCCTAGTCTGTCACGCTACACAAGATATTGTGTTTAACAGCTCCAACTCCGCTAGTGTAGATTTGATGATGAAATTTGTTCAGATGTTGGTTGCCCTGTAAATTATGCATTGCCAGCACTTGCTTGATCTAGGGAAAAAATCATGGTAAAAGTTTCCGAACTTACCATTCAGATCTATTAAGGTTTCTAAATTTACCGTTTAGATATATTAAAGTTTCTGAACTTATCATACAGATCTGCCATGTAAATTCTGAGATTTGTGCTCTCTAGGATATGTTAAGCAGTGTACAACATCAGCAAACAAATAGAAAACCATGGTAAGGTTCCTGAACTTCAGTTTGGTTCAACGTTAATGTTGAGATAATACTATTTTGATTGGTTCCACACTATGTGTTCAGTACAGATTTCTAGTGGAGTCCTCCTTTCCTGCATATGCAATCATTATATTGTGTTACACAAACTATATAGAAACCCACACTTCTTTGCATACAAGTTTCATTGGATTAACCCTTGAGCAGGTACTAGTTTGCGCAGTTGACATGATAGGTTCTCTGTTTCATCAAGTAGCAACTTTTCCTCGTACTATTTTATGCCAGTTCCGTGTATAGATACTACTTCTTATGCATTGAAACATAGTGAGTCCTTTGCTACATATGCTGTAGGGACATGGCCAGGTCCAGATGTCATAGGTGTCTACATTCATGTGGTGGAAGACCAAGTGATTTCTTCAAAAAAAATCTAAAGTACCTGGAAACATTTGCAGAAAAGCGGATTGTTGCCATCGATGTTTTTGGGGTGATTCTCATATAAAATTTCTCTACACAACTTGCTACTATGTGAATATCAACATGATTCTTAGTATAATCAAGGAAGTTAGCTTTGTTCCTCTGTATATTAGCAGTTGGTCGGTGGGTTCGGTTTGTCTTCATGTAATGTATATAATCTTGATATTTGGGACAGCTAGGGTATCCTCGTTTATAAAGAGACTACATACTCTTGGTATAGTGAAGGAGTTGGTGTATGCTTTGATGTATTTCTGATTTCTCCAATGGAAAGCACCATGCTTTTTGTGTAAGTGAACAACCACTGTATAATCACAAAGTTTTATTTATATTTTCCATACAATCCAAATTGGATCAGGTTCCACTATCATAGAAACTAAATCTTTATATTTGCCTGTACACTGGAAATGAAGCAATGAAGTACTGCTATATGAAAATGCTAGCCTTTGCATACCCTTTGAATAAGGGGTCCCTTTGAATAATTGTGTGTGTCTGCCTACATGATTCCCTTACCACTATTCATCCTGATTTATGCCACTGTACATGTTTAGATGTATATGAAAATTTTGGTTGTAATGAATTTTCGGAAATTTGGTCGAGACAATTTTGAAATATGGTGGAACATGATTGAAACAAAATATGTTCAAAAACAGTTTCATAGTGAAACTTGAAAGAGTAAAGTGCATTTTTTTTGTCCCTCAACTTATCACAAAGCATGGATTTCGTCCCTGAACTTATTATTGGTGTAACTTTCATCCCTAAACTCTTAATACTAGGTATAGTTAGTCGACAGTGGTATTCCTTGGTCAAACCCAGTTTGACCATATCTTGGTGCAACATTTGTCCTGCAACTCTTAATATCGGGTAGGATTAGTCCCTAACAAAAGAATACCTTGGCCAAATCCGTTTTTTGACTTTTCATGCCATGGTTTTGATCACATCATCAGCGTATGGTACAATAGGATGACATGGCATCTCTCCTCTTCTTCTTCTTCTTCTTCTTCTTCTTCATTCCTAGATGATCCCCTTTACCCTCTCTTTGTCTCTCGCCACACTCTTCCTCTCTCACGAACTAGCTACCACGGCCACTAGATCCTCCTTGTCATCGCTCCAATAATTTCCGGTGAGAATGGTGCCTTCATCATGAATATCATTATGTTCAAAAAATCGAGGGTTTGGTATTAAACCTCATCTCGGCGGAGGCCTGTAGGCAACGACGAACTGTGCTCCTCCCCCCTATCGATTTAGACACAATCTGCCACCTATCCTCACCCTGACTTTCTTGGTGATATGTGGCCCTACAGCATCTTATGGTGATGTTTTAGCCAAAACCATGTCAGATAAGGGCAAACCCAGGTTTGACTGAGGAATACCATTGTCAGGGACTAACTATACCTGGTACGAAGAGTTGAGGGATGAAGGTTGCACGAAAAAAAAAGTTCAAAGACGAAAGCCACACTTTGCGATAAGTTGAGGGACGAAAAATGCACTTTACACAACTTGAAATGCCAATGGTCATATTTGTTTGTAATAACTTCAAATTTTCACCCTTTTGGAGGAAACCATGGAGAAGGTTTTTGGGAAACGAACAATATAAATAAACACTTGAAAACAATGATAATTTGAATCAAACAAATCTATACAAAACATGATGGAATGTAATGACTTGATTATAAACATTGTGTGTTTTACAAGTCTGGTTTCAACATGAAAGTGGCAAGACAGATTTTTTAGAATGGTGTAAAACCTAAATGATAAGGTGAAACCTATTACACCGAATTGACCCAACGTCAAATGTTTATGTAAAGTCTACTAAACATCATTCAATCATGTTGCAATCCAATATCGAATATGCATGAAATCTCTCACGGTCACTTGGTCGGAACTTCTTTAAAAAAACGTACTAACTTTATTCAATCGAAACAACTGATACATCGTTTATGAGGAATGGTACAATTTCATTTAAGGGCTCCTCAAACCAATCAACAGTAGTAGAAAATCTAGTCAATCTAGCAAGCTCATTAGCAACCTTGTTTTCTTTTTATTACAATGTTCGAACCCAGAAATAAGAAAATCACAAGCAATAAAATAGCAATCATAAAAAATAGTCGCCGCCACTCCTACCTACCGTCCTCCATTACTCATGGTATCAATGGCCTCCAAGTTATCGGAATTAATGACAAGTCAATTACATCCTTCCAGTTGCTCCAGGGATAGACCAGATCTAAGCGGCAGAGCTTCCGTAGTGAGAATGTCCGCACACCAGTCGACTCTCCACCAACCTCACACTACCAGAAACGCGAATATTTCTGTGGGCCAAATACCGACAGAAAAATAAGGGAAACTGTCAGGGAAAGCAACAGGGATAGCTTGACAGGGAAACAGAAAAATGCCTGTGAGCCTCCCGACAGGAAAACTATTCCTGTCGGTTTAACCGATTTCTCTGAGGGTTCATGACCGACAGGAAAAAATGTAACAACCCTGTGAGGGCACAACCGACGGGAAAATAAGAACTGGATCGACAATTTTTTTTTGTAAAAATACATTTCCCATAGCTGATCCATTCCACAACAAATTTAGACATACACACATCAGTAGGTTACATTGATCAGATATATCTTCTTGGCATACAAATGCATTTGAAATTAGCATACAAGAATTGGAAGTCATCGAAATACAAGTGTACATCCAAGAACACACAAGTTCAGCAACTACTTATGCAGAAACCTGGATGTCATTTGTCAGTCAATAGCAGCTTGGACTGCAAACTTCTCTTTCATACTAGCCTGCACTGAATAGTCATTGAAGTTGTAGATTTTAGCAAGTTCCAATAAAAGATTGCAAGAACTAGGACCCAAAAATTTTGTCTTAGATTTACCTAAATACAAATGTATCCAACACTAAAACGTGACTAGACACATTTGTATTTAGACAAATCTAAAACAAGAATTTCGGGACGGATGAGTATGTATGGTCGCACACAATAGATTTCCTCTTTCATATGTAAGGGTTGCTTCATTTGTCTTGCATACATGGTTCACACACAAGAATTTTGGGCCGGATGGAGCATATACCATATAATAAGACTATTAACATAATATAGTCAGTACATGGTTGCTTCATTTTCTTGCATGTATAAAATGGATACGAACACCAAATGCCATAGGCATGTATAATATTCATATATTGTCTATATTATATAATTATTCTAATATGGAAAACATATTAATATCATTCTAAATAAGGATACAAATTTTGAGCCTATCATATACATTTCCGACGCTTGCATGAAATGGATACCACCATCAAATTTATAGGTGCGTATATTGTTCGTATGTTTTCAATACTGTATTACTCCCTTTGATCCATATTACTTGTCTATATCTCGACACACATTAGTGTTAGATACATCGTATCTAGACAAATCTAAGACAAGCAATATGGACCAGAGAGAGTAATAATGTTCCTATATAGCAATCATATCAATATTAATCCAGGGTCAAATGAACCAACAACAGATGATACAATACTCGCTGAAGGGTGGAGCAAATTGGGCTAGCCCAGGCGCACAGGAACAAGAGACTCATTTTATACTTTTTTGCTTTCTTTTTTTAATTTTCTTATACTTTCAAATATTCTAAATAAATATAATACAAAAATAACTCTACGTTAAACATTTGAAAAATGTTAAGCAAGTATTTGAAAAATGTTAAACGTGTATACATAAAATGTTTATCATGTATACAAAAAAGTATATAAAACAAATAAGTATGAAACAACTTGATCATGTATTCGAATAATGTTAAACTAGCATTTAAAAAAATGTCGAAAAAGTGTTTGAAAAATGTTAATCAAGCATTTGGAAAATGTTAAATTATATAAAACAATATTTACAATACATTAAAAACTGATGAAATTTTTTTATCATGTACATAAAAATGTTAAGCAAGCATTTGAAAAAATGTCAAAAAACTATTTTAAAAACTTAATCAAGCATTAAAAAATGTTGAATGTGTTTAGAAAAAATGTGTTGGGGAACGCAGTATTTCAAAATTTTCCTTACGATCACGCAAGATCTATCTATGTGATGCATAGCAACGAGCGGGAGAGTGTGTCCACGTACCCTCGTAGACCGAAAGCGAAAGCGTTTAGTAACACGGTTGATGTAGTCAAACGTCTTCGTGATCCAACCGATCCAAGTACCGAACGCACGGCACCTCCGCGATCTGCACACGTTCAGCTCGGTGACGTCCCTCGAACTCTTGATCCAGTTGAGGCCGAGGGAGAGTTTCGTGAGCATGACGGCGTGGTGACAGTGATGATGAAGTTACCAGCGCAGGGCTTCGCCTAAGCACTACGACGATATGACCGAGGTGTAAAACTGTGGAGGGGGGCACCGCACATGGCTAAGAATAACTTGTGTCCTTGGGGTGCCCCTGGCCACGTATATAAAGGAGGGGAGGGAAGAGGTGGCCGGACCGAGGGGGCGCGCCAGGTGTGGGGAATCCTACTAGGACTCCCTAGTCCAAGTAGGATTCCCCTCCTCTTTCCTATTCGGAGTAGGAGAGAAGGAAAGATAGGGAGAGGGAGAAGGAAAGGGGGGCCGCGCCCCCACCCCTTGTCCAATTCGGTTTGGGCAGGGGGGAGGCGCATGCCACCTCTTGGCCCTTCTCCCCTCTCTCCACTAAAGCCCAATAAGGCCCATTACTTCTCCCGGTGAATTCCCGTAACTCCCAAGTACTCCGAAAAATACCCGAATCACTCAGAACCTTTCCGATGTCCGAATATAGCCATCCAATATATCGAACTTTATGTCTTGACCATTTCGAGAATCCTCGTCATGTCCGTGATCTCATCCGGGACTCCGAACAACCTTCGGTACATCAAATCACATAACTCATAATACAAATCATCATCGAACGTTAAGCGTGCGGACCCTACGGGTTCGAGAACTATGTAGACATGACCGAGACACATCTCTGGTCAATAACCAATAGCGGAACCTGGATGCTCATATTGGCTCCTACATATTCTACGAAGATCTTTATCGGTCAAACCGCATAACAACATACGTTGTTCCCTTTGTCATCGGTGTGTTACTTGCCTGAGATTCGATCGTCGGTATCACCATACCAGTTCAATCTCGTTACCGGCAAGTCTCTTTACTCGTTCTGTAATGCATCATCCCGCAACTAACTCATTAGTCACATTGCTAGCAAATCTTATAGTGATGTGCATTACCGAGAGGGCCCAGAGATACCTCAACGACAATCGGAGTGACAAATCCTAATCTTGATCTATGCCAACTCAACAAACACCATCGGAGACACCTGTAGAGCATCTTTATAATCACCCAATTACGTTGTGACGTTTGATAGCACACTAAGTGTTCCTCCGGTATTCGGGAGTTGCATAATCTCATAGTCATAGGAACATGTATAAGTCATGAAGAAAGCAAATGCAATAAACTAAATGATCATAGTGCTAAGCTAACAGATGGGTCTTGTCCATCACATCATTCTCCTAATGATGTGATCCCGTTCATCAAATGACAACACATGTCTATGGTTAGGAAACTTAACTATCTTTGATTAACGAGCTAGTCAAGTAGAGGCATACTAGGGACACTTTGTTTTGTCTATGTATTCACACATGTATCAAGTTTCCGGTTAATACAATTCTAGCATGAATAATAAACATTTATCATGATATAAGGAAATATAAAATAACAACTTTATTATTGCCTCTAGGGCATATTTCCTTCAGTCTCCCACTTGCACTAGAGTCAATAATCTAGTTCACATCGCCATGTGATTTAACATCAATAGTTCACATCACCATGTGATTAACACCCACAGTTCACATCGCTATGTGACCAACACCCAAAGAGTTTACTAGAGTGATTAATCTAGTTCACATCGCCATGTGATTAACACCCAAAGAGTACTAAGGTGTGATCATGTTTTGCTTGTGAGAGAAGTTTAGTCAATGGGTCTGCCACATTTAGATCCGTATGTATTTTGCAAATTTCTATGTCTACAATGCTCTTCACGGAGCTACTCTAGCTAATTGCTCCCACTTTCAATATGTATCCGGATTGTGACTTAGAGTCATCCAGATCGGTGTCAAAGCTTGCATCGACGTAACTCTTTACGACGAACTCTTTATCACCTCCATAACTGAGAAATATTTCCTTAGTCCTCTAAGGATAATTTTGACCGCTGTCCAGTGATCTACTCCTAGATCACTATTGTACTCCCTTGCCAAACTCAGGGCAGGGTATACAATAGATCTGGTATACAGCATGGCAAACTTTATAGAACCTATGGTTGAGGCATAGGGAATGACTTTCATTCTCTCTCTCTATCTTCTGCCGTGGTCGGGCTTTGAGTCTTACTCAACTTCACACCTTGCAACACAGGCAAGAACTCCTTCTTTGACTGTTCCATTTTGAACTTACTTCAAAAACTTGTCAAGGTATGTACTCACTGAAAAAACTTATCAAGTGCCTTGATCTATCTCTATAGATCTTGATGCTCAATATGTAAGCAGCTTCACCGAGATCTTTCTTTGAAAAAGTCCTTTCAAATACTCCTTTATGCTTTCCAGAAAATTCTACATTAATTCCGATCAACAATATGTCATTCACATATACTTATCAGAAAGGCTGTAGTGCTCCCACTCACTTTCTTGTAAATACAGGCTTCATCGCAAGTCTGTATAAAACTATATGCTCTGATCACACTATCAAAGCGTACATTCCAACTCCGAGATGCTTGCACCAGTCCATAAATGGATCACTGGTGCTTACACACTTTGTTAGCATCTTTCGGATTGACAAAACCTTCTGGTTGCATCATATACAACTCTTCTTTAAGAAATCCATTAAGGAATGTAGTTTTGACATCCATTTGCCAAATTTCATAAAATGCGACAATTGCTAACAGGATTCGGACAGACTTTAAGCATAGATACGAGTGAGAAACTCTCATCGTAGTCAACACCTTGAACTTGTCGAAAACCTTTTACGACAATTCTAGCTTTGTAGATAGTAACACTACTATCAGCGTCCGTTTTGCTCTTGAAGATCCATTTAATCTCAATGGCTCACCGATCATCGAGCAAGTCAATCAAAGTCCACACTTTGTTCTTATACATGGATCCCATCTCAGATTTCGTGGCCTCAAGCCATTTCACGGAATCTAGGCTCATCATTGCTTCCTCATAGTTCGTAGGTGAAGGAAATATGCCCTAGAGGCAATAATAAAGTTATTATTTATTTCCTTATATCATGATAAATGTTTATTATTCATGCTAGAATTGTATTAACCGGAAACTTGATACATGTGTGAATACATAGACAAACAGAATGTCCCTAGTATGCCTCTACTTGCCTAGCTCGTTGATCAAAGATGGTTATGTTTCCTAGCCATAGACATGAGTTGTCATTTGATTAACGGGATCAGATCATTAGGAGAATGATGTGATTAACTTGACCCATTCCGTTAGCTTAGCACTTGATCGTTTAGTATGTTGCTATTGCTTTCTTCATGACTTATACATGTTCCTTTGACTATGAGATTATGCAACTCCCGTTTACCGGAGGAACACTTTGTGTGCTACCAAATGTCACAACGTAACTGGGTGATTATAAAGGTGCTCTACAGGTGTCTCCGAAGGTACTTGTTGAGTTGGCGTATTTCGAGATTAGGATTTGTCACTCCGATTGTCGGAGAGGTATCTCTGGGCCCACTCGGTAATGCACATCACTATAAGCCTTGCAAGCATTGTAACTAATGAGTTAGTTGCGGAATGATGTATTACGGAACGAGTAAAGAGACTTGCCGGTAACGAGATTGAACTAGGTATTGAGATACCGACGATCGAATCTTGGGCAAGTAACATACCGATGACAAAGGGAACAACGTATGTTGTTATGCGGTTTGACCGATAAAGATCTTCGTAGAATATGTAGGAGCCAATATGAGCATCCAGGTTCCGCTATTGGTTATTGACTGGAGACATGTCTCGGTCATGTCTACATAGTTCTCGAACCCGTAGGGTCCGCACGCTTAAAGTTTGGTGACGATCGGTATTATGAGTTTTTGTGTTTTGATGTACCAAAGGTAGTTCGGAGTCCCGGATATGATCACAGACATGACAAGGAGTCTCGAAATGGTCGAGACATAAAGATCGATATATTGTACGACTATATTCGGACACCGGAAGTGTTCCGAGTGGTTTCGGAGAAAAACCGGAGTACCGGGAGGTTATCGGAACCCCCTGGGGAGTTAATTGGGCTTCATGGGCCTTAGTGGGAGAAGAGGAGGGGCGGCCAGGGCAACCGCGCGCCCCCTCCCCCTCTAGTCCGAATTGGACAAGGAGGGGGGCGGCGCCCCCTTTTTCCTTCTCCTCCTCTCTCCCTTCCTTCCCTCTCCTACTCCAACAAGGAAAAGGAGGAGTCCTACTCCCGGTGGGAGTAGGACTTCCCCCTTGGCACGCACTCCTCCTGGCCGGCCGCCTCCCCCCTTGCTCCTTTATATACGGGGGCAGGGGGCACCTCTATACACACAAGTTGATCTATTGATCTATTCCAGCCGTGTGCGGTGCCCCCCTCCACCATATTCCACCTCGGTCATATCGTAGTGGTGCTTAGGCGAAGCCCTGCGTCGGTAGCAACATCATCACCGTCATCACGCCGTCGTGCTGACGGAACTCTCCCATGAAGCTCTGTTGGATCGGAGTTCGCCGTCGAGCTGAACGTGTGCTGAACTCGGAGGTGTCGTACGTTCGGTACTTGGATCGGTCGGATCGTGAAGACGTACGACTACATCAACCGCGTTGTGCTAACGCTTCCGCTTTCGGTCTACGAGGGTACATGGACACAATCTCCCATCTCGTTGCTATGCATCACCATGATCCTGTGTGTGCGTAGGATTTTTTTTGAAATTACTACGTTCCCCAACAGTGGCATCCGAGCCAGGTTTATGCGTAGATGTTATATGCACGAATAGAACACAAGTGAGTTGTGGGTGATACAAGTCATACTGCTTACCAGCATGTCACACTTTGGTTCGGCGGTATTGTTGGATGAAGCGGCCCGAACCGACATTACGCGTACGCTTACACGAGACTGGTTCTACCGACGTGCTTTGCACACAGGTGGCTGGCGGGTGTCGGTTTCTCCAACTTTAGTTGAACCGAGTGTGGCTACGCCCGGTTCTTGAGAAGGTTAAAACAGCACTAACTTGACGAACTATTGTTGTGGTTTTGATGCGTAGGTAAGAACGGTTCTTGCTCAGCCCGTAGCAGCCACGTAAAACTTGCAACAACAAAGTAGAGGATGTCTAACTTGTTTTTGCAAGGCATGTTGTGATGTGATATGGTCAAGGCATGATGCTATATTTTATTGTATGAGATGATCATGTTTTGTAACCGAGTTATCGGCAACTGGCAAGAGCCATATGGTTGTCGCTTTATTATATGCAATGCAATCGCCCTGTAATTGCTTTACTTTATCACTAAGCGGTAGCGATAGTCGTAGAAGCAATAGTTGGCGAGACGACAACCATGCTATGATGGAGATCAAGGTGTCGCGCCGGTGACGATGGTGATCATGACGGTGCTTCGGAGATGGAGATCAAAAGCACAAGATTATGAGGGCCATATCATATCACTTATATTGATTGCATGTGATGTATATCCTTTATGTATCTTATTTTGCTTTGATTGACGGTAGCATTATAAGATGATCTCTCACTAAATTTCAAGAAAAAATGTTCTCCCTAAGTATGCACCGTTGCCAAAGTTCGTCGTGCCGAGACACCACGTGATGATCGGGTGTGATAAGCTCTACGTTCATCTACAACGGGTGCAAGCCAGTTTTGCACATGCAAAATACTCGGGTTAAACTTGACGAACCTAGCATATGCAGATATGGCCTCGGAACACTGAGACCGAAAGGTCGAGCGTGAATCATATAGTAGATATGATCAACATAGTGATGTTCACCATTGAAAACTACTCCATTTCACGTGATGGTCGGTTATGGTTTAGTTGATTTGGATCATGTGATCAGTTAGATGATTAGAGGGATGTCTATCTAAGTGGGAGTTCTTAAGTAATATGATTAATTTAACTTTAATTTATCATGAACTTAGTCCTGGTAGTATTAGCATATCTTGTTGTAGATCAATAGCTCGCGATGTTGGTCCCCGTTTATTTTTGATATGTTCCTAGAGAAAAACTATGTTGAAAGATGTTCGTAGCAATGATGCGGACTAGCTCCGTGATCTGAGGATTATCCTCGTTGCTGCACTTTATGTCCTTGATGCATCGCTAGGTGACAGACCTATTGCAGGAGCAGATGCAGACATTATGAACGTTTTGACAAAAGCTCGGTATGATGACTACTTGATAGTTAAGTGCACCACGCTTTACGGCTTAGAACCGTGACTTCAGAAATGTTTTGAACGCCACGGAGCATATAAGATGTTCCAAGAGTTGAAATTGGTATTTCATACTCATGCCCATGTCGAGAGGTATGAGACCTCTGACAGTACTTTGCCTACAAGATGGAGGAGAATAGGTCAAACAGTGAGCATGTGCTCAGATTGTCTAGGTACTACAATTGGTTGAATCAAGTGGGAGTTAATCTTCCAGATAAAATAGTAATTGACAGAATTCTCTAGTCACTATCACCAAGTTACTAGAACTTCGTGATGAACTATAATATGCAAGGGATGACGAAAGTAATTCCTGAGCTCTTCGCGATGCTGAAATCGATGAAGGTAAAAATAAAGAAAGAGCATCAAGTGTTGATGGTTAACAAGACCACTAGTTTCAAGTAAAGGCACAAAGGGAAGAAAGGAGAACTTCAAGAAGAACGGCAAGCAAGTTGCTGCTCAAGTGAAAAAGCCCAAGTCTGGACCTAAGCCTGAAACTGAGTGCTTCTACTGCAAAGGGACTGGTCACTGGAAGCGGAACTGCCCCAAGTATTTGGTGGATAAGAAGGATGGCAAAGTGAACAAGGGTATATTTGATATACAGGTTATTGATGTGTACCTTACTAGTGTTTATAGTAGCCCCTGGGTATTTGATACTTGTTCAGTTGCTAAAAATTAGTAACTCGAAACAGGAGTTACAGAATAAACAGAGACTAGTTGAGGGTGAAGTGACGATGTGTGTTGGAAGTGGTTCCAAGATTGATATGATCATCATTGCAAACTACCTATACTTTCGGGATTAGTGTTGAACCTAAATAAGTGTTATTTGGTGTGTGCGTTGAGCATGAATATGATTTGATCATGTTTATTGCAATACGGTTATTCATTTAAGTCAAAGAATAATTGTTATTCTGTTTACATGAATAAAACCTTCTATGGTCATACACCCTATGAAAATGGTTTGTTGGATCTCGATCGAAGTGATACACATATTCATAATATTGAAGACAAAAGATGCAAAGTTAATAATGATAGTGCAACTTATTTGTGGCACTGCCGTTTAGGTCATATTGGTGTAAAGCGCATGAAGAAAATCCATGCTGATGGGCTTTTGGAATCACTTGATTGTGAATCACTTGATGCTTGCGATCCATGCCTTATGGGCAAGATGACTAAGACTCCGTTCTCCGGAACAATGGAGCGAGCAACTGACTTATTGGAAATAATACATACTGATGTATGCGATCCGATGAGTGTTGAGGCTCGCGACGGGTATCGTTATTTTCTAACCTTCACAGATGATTTGAGCAGATATGGGTATATCTAATTGATGAAACATAAGTCTGAAACATTTGAAAAGTTCATATAATTTCAGAGTGAAGTGGAGAAACATCATAACAAGAAAATAAAGTTTCTACGATCTGATCGTGGAGGAGAATATTTGAGTTACGAGTTTGGTCTTCATTTGAAACAATGCGGAATAGTTTCGCAACTCACGCCACCTGGAACACCACAACGTAATGGTGTGTCCGAACATCGTAACTGTACTTTATTAGATATGGTGCAATCTATGATGTCTCTTACCAATTTACCACTATCGTTTTGGGATTATGCATTAGAGACAGCTGCATTCACGTTAAATAGGGCACCATCTAAATCCGTTGAGACGACACCATATGAACTGTGGTTTGGCAAGAAACCAAAGTTGTCATTTCTTAAAGTTTGGAGTTGCGATGCTTATGTGAAAAAGTTTCATCCTGATAAGCTCAAACCCAAATCGGAGAAATGTGTCTTCATAGGATACCCAAAGGAAACAGTTGGGTACACCTTCTATCACAGATCCGAAGGCAAGACATTCGTTACTGAGAATGGATCCTTTCTGGAGAAGGAGTTTCTCTCGAAAGAAGTGAGTGGGAGGAAAGTAGAACTTGATGAGGTAATTGGTGGTGGCTCCTCAGGTGGGAGGATATAAGTTCACTAAGGTGCTCATGGATGGAGGCAGCAGCATCAACATCCTCTATTATGAGACGTTCCGTCGTATGGGGTTGATTGATAAGAACCTCAGCCAGTCAAACACTATTTTCCATGGTGTGGTACCTGGTAAGTCGGCTTATCCAGTCGGCAAGATCGAGTTGGAAGTGGCCTTTGGAGATGAGCACAACTACAGGGTGGAAAAATTGACCTTTGAGGTGGTCAAGATAAGAAGTCCGTACCATGCCATATTTGGGCGGCCGGCTTACGCCAAATTCATGGCACGACCGTGTTACGTGTATTTACAGCTCAAGATGCCGGGTCATAATGGGACCATTATGGTTCATGGAAGCCGGAAGGTGGCCCTGGAGTGTGAGGAAGGCGATGCAAATTATGCAGAATCTGGTTGTGCAACAAAGGAGTTAAAGTTTTACAAGGACAACGTTGACCCAACAGATATGACCTCTCTGAAAAAGCCGACTACGGAGCATGAGCCGGCAATGAAATTCAAGTTGGCTGATGAGACTAAACTTGTTGATTTCGTTCCAGGAGATTCATCTCAGCAGTTTAGCATCAGTGCCAATCTGGATCCAAAATAGGAAAGCGCGCTCATCGAGTTCATCCGTGAGAATAGGGACATCTTCGCATGGAAACCTTCTGGCATGCCAGGTGTACCTAGAGAACTCGCTAAGCACACTCTCAATGTTGATCCGAAATTTAAGCCGGTCAGGCAGTTCCTTCGGCGGTTCAATGAGGAGAGGCGGAAAGCTATTGGTGAAGAGGTGGCCCGGCTCTTGGCGGCCGTGTTTATTGTTGAAGTCTTTCACCCAGAGTGGTTAGCTAACTCGGTCCTCGTACTCAAGAAGAACGGCACTTGGCGGATGTGTGTGGACTACACGGACTTAAACAAGGCGTGTCCGGCTGATCCTTTTGCCCTTCCCCGTATTGACCAAATTATTGATGCTATGGCAGGTTGTGCGCGCTTAAGTTTCTTGGATGCTTATTCCGGTTATCATCAGATCAAAATGGCAGTTAAGGACCAGGAGAAGACGGCGTTCATCACTCCCTTTGGAGCCTTCTGCTATGTATCTATGCCCTTTGGACTCAAGTGTGCACAGGCGACTTATCAACGTTGCGTGCAGAACTGTCTTCATAACCAGATTGGGCGCAATGTTCATGCTTATGTGGACGATATTGTGGTTAAATCTATAAAGGAGGAAACCCTGATAGATGATTTGAGGGAAACCTTTGATAATCTCCGGGTTTACAAGATGATGCTTAACCCGGCCAAGTGTGTTTTTGGTGTTCCTGCAGGCAAACTCTTGGGTTTCTTGGTTTCTGACAGAGGCATTGAAGCTAACCCGGAGAAGATCAAGGCCATCACCTCCCTGGCTAAGCCGGCGTGTATAAATGATGTTCAGCGCTTGGCGGGTCGCATCGCTGCTTTAAGCCAGTTTATAAGCCGTTTGGGTGAGAAGGCCATGCCATTGTATCAGTTGATGAAGAAAACTGATAACTTTGTCTGGAATGATGCAGCTAATACTGCCTTTGAGGATTTGAAGAAGCAGCTGGCAGAGCCCCCAGTCCTTGCTGCTCCGGTTGATAAGGAGCCCTTATTACTGTATGTGGCGGCGAACACACGAGCTGTCAGTGTGGCTGTGGTGGTGGAGCGCAAGGAAGAGGGTAAGGAGCATCCGGTTCAGCGGCCGGTTTATTGTGTCGGTGAAGTGCTCATCGAGTCCAAACAATGGTATCCACATTGGCAGAAGCTTGTTTATGGTTTGTTCATGGCGAGCCGGAAGCTTAAGCATCCAGGGTCATCCCATCACTGTGGTTAGTTCGGCTCCTCTTGGTGATATCATTCAAAACAGAGACGCCACAGGAAGAGTAGCTAAGTGGGCCATAGAGCTCGGACCTCATGGTCTCAAATACGTGCCACGCACTGCTGTTAAATCTCAGGCCTTGGTGGATTTCATCAATGATTGGACAGAGTCACAAGTGCCCGAGCGAAAGCCGGATAACACATATTGGACTATTCACTTTGATGGGTCCAGGCAGTTGGAGGGCTCGAGGGCTGGAGTCGTATTGGCTTCCCCTAAGGGTGATAAGTTCCATTATGTGCTACAATTGATGTTTCCTTGTACCAACAATGCAGCTGAGTACGAGGCCTTGCTCCACGGTCTTCGGATGGCTAAGGAGATGAGCTTGAGCCGGGTAAGGTGTTTCGGTGACTCAGACTTGGTGGCTCAACAAGTATCAGGCAAGTGGGACTCTAAGGACCCTCTCATGGCGGCTTATCGCCGCGAAGTTGATGCCATTGCTGGGCACTTTCAGGGCTACCAAGTAGAGCACATTGATCGCAGGAAGAACGAGGCGGCTGATGCCCTAAGCCGGCTGGGCTCTCAGCGAAAGCCGGTGCCGCCTAATACTTTCCTGGATGTCCTGTATAACCCTTCTGTTAAGTTTCCTACAGAGGAAGACTTGGCTGTCCCTGACCCGGAGGCACGACTGGTGGCGGCTCTCCACATCATACCGGACTGGACAATGCCCTATCTGGCTTACATGACCCGGGGAGAGTTGCCTGAGGATGAAACTTTGGCCAGACAAATAACCCGGCGGGCTAAGTCAATGATTGTTATCAATGGCGAGTTGCATCACCGCAGTGTTACGGGAGCATTCCAGCGTTGTGTCTCCCCTGAGGAAGGTCAAGAGATCTTGTGTGAGATTCATGAAGGGGATTGTGGCCATCACGCCGGCTCAAAATCTCTTGTGGCCAAGGCTTTTCATCATGGTTTTTACTGGCTGACGGCTCATGCTGATGCGGAGGACTTGGTCAGTAAATGTGATGGTTGCCAAAGGTTCTCACGACGGGTTCATGTGCCGGCTCAGGAGCTGAGGATGATCCCAATTACTTGGCTCTTTGCGGTCTGGGGGCTTGATATGGTTGGGCCTTTTAAAAGGTCCAAGGATAAGAAGACCCACCTCTTGGTGGCAGTTGACAAATTTACCAAGTGGGTTGAAGCGGAGCCAGTTAGCAAGTGTGATGCAGCCACGTCGGTTCAATTTATGAAAAAGGTGATTTTTCGCTTTGGCTTTCTGCACAGCATTATAACTGACAATGGCACCAATCTATCCAAAGGCGCCATGGAAGAATTTTGTCAACGAGAGCATATCCGACTTGATGTTTCCTCGGTGGCTCATCCTCAATCCAATGGTCAAGCTGAGAGAGCTAATCAGGAGATTCTGAAGGGCATCAAGCCCCGGCTTTTGGTCCCTTTGCAACGGATGCCGGGTTGTTGGGTGGAGGAGTTGCCCTCCGTGTTATGGAGCATCAACACTACTCCTAACAGGTCTACAGGTTTTACGCCTTTCTTCATGGTTTATGGGACAGAAGCAGTCCTCCCCAGTGACATCCGTCATGACTCGCCTCGAGTGGCGGCTTATGTTGAGGCGGATAATGAGCAGGCGCGCCAAGATGCTCTTGACTTGTTGGACGAACAGCGTGATGTGGCAGCAGCCCGCTCAGCGATTTACCAACAAGACCTGCGCCGTTATCATAGTCGCCGGGTTAAATCCCGGGTCTTCCAGGAAGGCGATCTCGTGCTCTGGCTCATCCAAGATCAAACAGATGCGCACAAGCTATCCCCACCTTGGGAAGGGCCCTTTGTGGTCAGCAAGAATTTGCACAACGGGTCATATTACCTCATTGACATTCGGGAGCACAAAGATTCACGTAAGTCGGAGGAAGAGACCCGTCGGCCGTGGAACATAGCTCAGCTTCGGCCTTACTACACTTGAGCCACCGGCTCTCATAATGTACATATTTCTCTCAGCCATGTATATATTATGATAAGCAATAAAGCAAGACCTCTGTCCTTTTTTCTCCTCCAAATGTGCACGTGTTGTTTTCATTGCAAGATTACATGATAACTTGAAGGAGGATCCGGCTTATGATTGTATTCGAATCTAGCCGTCGGTAATAAGGTCACTTGGGGGCTTCCTGTTCAAACATAGGTCGTATTCGAACCAAAGAGAACATAGCTGTCGATACCCATTTGATTGGCAAAGTGTCGAGCTCATTGGGGAGTTTTCTTTGATCATATTTGAATCTTAGTTTAACCCCTTTGGGAGCCGACGTGGATCGTATTCAAATCAGCGTCGTTAAACAAATCTTAAAATCACTTGGGGGCTTCCTGTTCAAACATGGGTCGTATTCGAACCAAAGAGAACATAGCTGTCGGTACCCTCTTGATTGGCATCGCCACACCCACTGGGGGCTATATGATCGCATTCGAATCTTAGCATAACCCCTTTGGGACGGGTCTCTAGTCGTATTCAAACTGGAAGCCCCTACGTTTTTCTGACTTGTAGCAAGTTCTTTTGATTATGTCAAGTATGCACGGCCGGGTCGCACTTTGCCGGCTTAACTTTGATTTGCAGTACTAGTCGAACACAATTGGCGTTATTAAGACTGGTAAACCAGAATTGAGGTACCAACCTCATAGCCCGGGTTATCTAAGCCGACAGTGTGCTTGCAGGCTGGTAAGTGTGTTGTTACGATTATATCAAGGACATCATTGAGGGCCAGTCTTTGGTGAATCATATTCCGGGTTATAGGCATAAGACTATGATTCTCCATGCGGTAAGCCGCCTCGAGACTTGTGATTTGTCTTTTCATGCAGGGTAGTTAAAGACAACTATTTCAGCTTAAGGAATATGACTGATCAACTGTAACCCGGAGACATATAAGGAAGCAACTTTCATAAGGACTCAGCATTCAGCACGTGCACGATGGCACGGCACAGTTAAAGTGTTGACCCTATTCTATTACAAGACTCGTTGAGTCCAAAAGGGTGAAGCATTGTTTCACATAAATCGTCTACAGAGTTACGACGCTTGCCGGGTTGAAGTCTCCGGCTCATCCCTCTCTTCTCCTCCGGCTGTTCCCAAGGTCTGGAAAGTCGACGACTTCCAGTCGATGCCGCTCAAAGCTTCGAATTGAGCTTCCTCGTCAATTAACCCCGCCGGGTCAATCTCCGGGGCGAAGGTGTGCTTGCGAGTCGGCGGGATTAAGCTGAGGGCCTCATAGCGCGGAGTGGGGATCCTCTGATTCTCTGCATCGTAACCCGGCTGATACTTAGTCAGATCTGTATCATTGCCAATCAGAGTGGCCACCGGGCGTATGATCTTCACGCAAGCTGCGAAGTCCTTCTGGTCGAAGGCGGTGCCGTCTTCCTTCAAACTGGGGTAGCCCAGAGCGATGTCCACCGGGTCTAGCTCTGGAAGGAACGCCTTAGCCCGGCTTAGAGCCGCTATGGCTCCGGCTCTTGCAGAGGCCCATCGCAGCTCTTGGATGCATTGAGGAAGAACGGCGAGCCGGCGAAGAACCTCACACAGGTGAGTCGGCACCTCGTTGGATAGGGCCACCACAGCCAGAGCACGCTGTGACCCGGTGTAGAGTTGCTCCACCAGGGTGTACACGGCTTTCAGCTTGGTTACCACACTTTGGTTGAGGTTGGCGCTTCTGGGACCTGTTTAACAGAATAAGATAAGCCGCCGACAAGGATGAGTTATGAGATATACAGATTCTAAACTTGATGAAAGCTGGTGAGATGACTTACCGAAGATTGCGGCAACCATCTGGGACACTTGGCGCTTTAAGCCGGAGAGTTCGGCGGTCTTCTCTGAGAGAACCTTCTCCGCCTGTTCGGCCCGGCTCACCAGAGTGGCCTTCTCTTCGGCCCAGGCTCTCCGTTCAGCATTAAAGTCTGTCTTCAGCTTTTCTTGCGCAACAATGCTGGACACAAATTTGGCGTTTGCTTTCCGGGTCTCCGTCTCTTGCGTCTTCAGACGGGTCTTGAGATCAGCGATGTCAGCTTCAAACTTCTTGCCAGCAGCCTGCATAATTTCCGAGTTATAGCATGAACAGTTACTATGCAAATTTAAAAGTCCCAAGCGTTTTCCAAGCAAAGACACTTGGCACTTGGGGGCTAATGCGTATCGAACGTTCCTATCTACAAATTTCCGGTTCATGGAAGTAAGCCGGAACTTAAGTCTACAACATATTCAATCATAAGTCGTCGACTTGGGGGCTAGCATGGTAAAGGTAACTATGCAGTAAGTAAGAAGACAGAAGAGTGATACCTCAGACTTCTGCTGAATCTGGTTCACCATGGCGATCTCTAAGTCCCGCTCTTGTGCACTTGGTTGATATAGCCGGAGATGACCTCTCCGATGCTCAGATTGGCATAATCGGTGAGGTCCAGATTGGCCCGGTGGCGCCCTAACAACTCCTCCTTAGCGGAGCACTTGGCCAGCGCAGTAGGTCTCCCCGGCTCAACATATTCCGTCCGGGTGATTACTACATCCGGGTCATCTGCTGGTTGAGCCGAGCTGGAGGCCTCCGGGTTAGCAGAAGCTTCTGCTATGGGCTTGTTGGTTGGAGCAGCGGCCTCAGGAGCAGAGGCAGCTGGCGGTTCTTGAGCGGCTATCTCCGGCTCAGGCAAGTCCGGCTCATCGGCCGGCTTGTTCTTCTTCGCCCTTTTGCTGAGTTTTGCTTGGGCACTGAAAAGACAGAAAGGTTAAGCACAAAAGTGTAAGTAAAGACAAAATACAACATGAGGTGATCATCATTACCCGGGCACGGTCTTGAAAGCCGGCAGATTCGACTGCATAGAGTCGCCAGAAGAGGGGGAAGTTTCCTGATAATTTGAGTCAGAAGAGTTGAGCGGTTGACGTATAACACCTGCCAAAGGATGAAAAGGGTACAACTTTGAGATCACCTCGGTCCGGCGTTTCTTTGATGCGTCAGGTAACCCGGAGGAGAGGTCAGTGTCTTTGCTGGTCCGGGTGTGCCGCCAGCTTTCATGAACCTGTCGCTTCAAAATAAATTGAGGATCTTGATAAGCTAAAGGATGTGAAAAGCTTACTTTCCGGGTTACCCTTCGGACTTTCAGCCTTGGCAAGGGCTCCGAGTCGGAGGAAAGTGACATTACCTCTTCAACCACCGGGTTACTTGCGTCGGTGTCATCCTGTTGGTGAACAGTATTGGTAAGGTGGACAGAAATAAATAGCAGATATAACAAGAGCTTACAGGTTCAGGGGTTACCTCTGACTCGGAGCTGTCGCTTAATTGCATCAGCTCTGAAGCAGTAGGCCTACTTCCCTTCTTGCGGGGAGCGGCTTTCTTGGCGGCTTTCTTCGCCTTCCTGGCCTTCTTGGCCGCCTCGTGGTCATATTTGACCTTCCAGAATTTGTCATCAGCCTGAAAAATACAATGATGATTTCTTAAAGATTCAGATGAAGGTTATCTGCAGACGGAGATAAAATGTTCAAATCAGCGGCTTACTGCTGGGGCTGGGTTGATCTTGCAGAAGGGGGCTAACCTGGTCCTCCCGCAGTCTGCCAAGCTCTCGTTCAAGAGAGCCTTGGTCATGTCCTCAGCAACATCTTCAGGAAGATCGTTGCGACTGTGTCTCTGGGGGTCATCCTTTCGGCCCGTGTATTCGCACATTAAGCCGGGGCGGCGGCTCAATGGGATCACCCGCCACGAGATCCAGACCCGGACCAGATCGATTCCGTTGAGACCATTGCCCAGGAGAGCCTTGATCTTGTTTATGGTGGGGAGCAGAGGTTGGCGCTCCGCCTGAGTCAACTTGTCAGACAGAGGGTGAGTTGGTTCCAGACGTGAAGGACGAAAGCCGGGCAGCGGGCTCTCGTCAGCCGGCGACGTATCTTGGCAATAGAACCACGTCTGGTTCCAGTCTTTTGGGTGACTCGGCGGCTCGGCGTAAGGGAAGAGGCAGTCTCTCCGTCGCTGAATGGAGATTCCGCCGAGTTCCAAACTTGGCCCGTTGGCGCACTCATTCTGGCGGTTCAGGTAGAAGAGCTCTCTGAAGAGCAGCAGGCTGGGCTCTTCTCCAAGATAAACCTCGCAGAACACTTGGAAATTGCATATGTTGGACACTGAGTTGGGTCCTATATCTTGTGGCCGCAGGTCAAAGAAGTTCAGCACGTCTCTAAAAAACTTTGAGCCGGGCGGTGCGAAGCCCCGGCTCATGTGATCCGCAAAAATGACCACATCCCCGTCCCTTGGCTGTGGTCTCTCCTCTGATGGGTCGGGGGCACGGTAGGACATGACGTCCTTCTTGGGCAGGTAACCTGACTTGACAAAATCCGCTAAAGTCTCGTTGGTGACATTGGACCTCATCCAATTGCAAGTGATGGAGGCTTTAGGAGCTTTGGGAGGCATGGTGAAAGTCGGTAGCCTATGACAAAAGGAAACGTCCGGTTTAATTATAAGCCGGAGGAAATTTATAGTTCAATGTTAAAGTGGCGGCTTATGAAGGGGACTAATGACATATATCTAAGTGCACCGGGTTATTTAAGCCGCCCGAAGTATTGAGAGTAATTCGATTGTCTACGACCTTATCACAGATGAGCCGGAAAATTCTATGGCGCATGGTCTCCTTTGAGTCGGAAGGTTCTACGGCGCGTGGTTTCTTTAAACTGGAAATGTAAACCGCCATGACTCAATGAGTGCAGTTTTTTACTAAGTGTGGTGAAAACAAGTTTCACACATTGCAGTAAATAATTTGGATCAAAATAGTCGGTCAAAAGGAAAGTTTCTAGACCTAAAAAACAGACGCAGGGGAGTTCTTGAGCTCGAACGAGGCCTTTATGCAGTAAAAAGAGGTCTACTTGCATTTGAAATGAGTACTAAACGGCCGCCGCACTGGTTCTATACTATCCTAAGATCAAAAAGAGGCAGTAAAAAGGAAAACTACCAAGAACTCACGGGCGGCGGCGAAGAACACGGAAGAACAGGATGAACCTACTGCAGATCTGTTCTACGGGGCAGTCAGAACTTACAGGTGCTGGTGAGCCGCGGAGGTCGCCGCCGTTTTTCTCTGGACACAACAGGTTGATGCAGCGGCCGGAGTTGGTGAGGAGGAGGAGACCCGCTGCGGCGACGGCAACAGAGCTTGAGCGGAGGAACAGTGGCGCGAGGAGGAAGAACGGGTGGCTGAAGGACCGACGGACCGGGCTATTTATAAGGACGAGCTCATAAGTGGGCGCGAGAAACGAGGAGACCACGGCGTGGTTATCTCCCCATGAAACGCCTCGATTTTCGGGATGGCAGTAAAGATAAGATCCGTTGCGGATCTGGTGGAGTAAAAAACGGACTTAATGGAAGATGACGTCACGGCGGATTACCCGGAGTCCAGAGGATGACGTCACGCCGGGTTATGGCCTTCACACAATTATAAGCCGGAGATTTTTCTGTCGAAAGGATTGAAGATTGACATGAGCCATCTCAAATCAATCTGGGGCCTAATGTTGAGGATATAGACCTTAGAGTCACCCGCCAGGAGGGGCCGGGTTACTCATAATGGTCATTGCCAGAAGCCCAGGCCAAGCTTGAAGACGGTGGGCCAAAGATGGGCTTAAGACCCGGATATGGCTTAAGGCCCGTAGTTACAATCATTATTATGGTAGAACTTGTAGTGTAAGGCAAGAATAGTTGAGAGTCCGAGCCGGACACTCTTATGAGCCGGCCGGGACTCTGAGAGTTGTTGGGCGTCAGCCTCCCTATATAAAGGGACGACCCGGCAGCGGTTTAGGGACAAGTAAGATCTCGTCGAGAGCCAGGCATAGCAATTAAGCTCCCTGGTCATCGAAACCCTAATCAATACCACCTCAACTGGACGTAGGCTTTTACCTTCACCGTAAAGGGCCGAACCAGTATAACCCTCGTGTTCCTTGTCCCGTTAACCCCTTCAAGCTTCCTAGCGGCGATGGCTCCACGACTAAGTCCTAGCTTGAGGACATCTGCCGTGACAATTCCATGACAGTAATTGTACCTGCTCCCTTATTGGAAAGTAGTTCATCACAGAAATCTGTTCCTGTGACTCCTACACCAATTAGTGAGGAAGCTAATGATGATCATGTAACTTCAGATCAAGTTACTACCGAACCTCGTAGGTCAACCAGAGTAAGGTCCGCACCAGAGTGGTACAGAATCCTGTTCTGGAGGTCATGTTACTTGACCATGACAAACCTACGAACTATGAGGAAGCGATGATGAGCCCAGATTCCGCAAAATGGCTTGAGGCCATGAAATCTGAGTTGGGATCCATGTATGAGAACAAAGTGTGGACTTTGGTTGACTTGCCCGATGATAGGCAAGCCATAGAAAATAAATGGATCTTCAAGAGGAAGACAGACGCTGATAGTAGTGTTACTATTTACAAAGCTCGAATTGTCGAAAAAGGTTTTTGACAATTTCAAGGTGCTGACTACGATGAGATTTTCTCACTCGTATCTATGCTTAAGTCTGTCGGAATCATGTTAGCAATTGCCACATTTTATGAAATCGGGCAAATGGATGTCAAAACTACATTCCTTAATGGATTTATTATAGAAGAGTTGTATATGATGCAACCAGAAGGTTTTGTAATCCTAAAGGTGTTAACAAAATGTGCAAGCTCCAGCGATCCATCTATGGACTGGTGCAAGCATATCGGAGTTGGAATATACGCTTTGATGAGTTGATCAAAGCATATCGTTTTATACAGACTTACGGTGAAGCCTGTATTTACAAGAAAGTGAGTGGGAGCACTACAACATTTCTAATAAGTATATGTGAATGACATATTGTTGATCGGAAATAATGTAGAATTTTCTGGAAAGCATAAAAGAGTATTTGAAAGGAGTTTTTCAAAGAAAGACCTCGGTGAAGCTGCTTACATATTGAGCATCAAGATCTATAGAGATAGATCAAGATGCTTGATAAGAGTTTTCAATAAGTACATACCTTAACAAAGATTTTTTAAGTAGTTCAAAATGGAACAGTCAAAGAAGGAGTTCTTGCCTGTATTTTAAGGTGTGAAGTTGAGTTAAGACTCAAAACCCGACCACGACAGAAAATAGAAAGAGAATGAAAAGTCATTCCCTATGCCTCAGTCATAGGTTCTATAAAGTATGCTATGTTGTGTACCAGATCTATTGTATACCCTACATTGAGTTTGGCAAGGGAGTACAATAGTGATCTAGGAGTAGATCACTGGACAGCGGTCAAAATTATCCTTAGTGGAATAAGGATATGTTTCTCGATTATGGAGGTGCCAAAAGGTTCGTCGTAAAGGGTTACGTCGATGCAAGTTTTGACACTGATCCAGATGACTCTAAGTCTCAATCTCGATACATATTGAAAGTGGGAGCAATTAGCTAGAGTAGCTCCGTGCGAAGCATTGTTGACATAGAAATTTGCAAAATACATATGGATCTGAATATGCCAGACCCGTTGACTAAACTTCTCTCACAAGCAAAACATGATCACACCTTAGTACTCTTTGGGTGTTAATCACATAGCGATGTGAACTAGATTATTGACTCTAGTAAACCCTTTGGGTGTTAGTCACATGACGATGTGAACTATGGGTGTTACTCACATGGTGATGTGAACTATTGATGTTAAATCACATGGCGATGTGGTCTAGATTATTGACTCTAGTGCAAGTGGGAGACTGAAGGAAATATGCCCTAGAGGCAATAATAAAGTTATTATTTATTTCCTTATATCATGATAAATGTTTATTATTCATGCTAGAATAGTATTAATCGGAAACTTGATACACTTGTGAAGACATAGACAAACAGAATGTCACTAGTATGCCTCTACTTGACTAGCTCGTTGATCAAAGATGGTTATGTTTCCTAGCCATAGACATGAGTTGTCATTTGATTAACAGGATCAGATCATTAGGAGAATGATGTGATTGACTTGACCCATTCCGTTAGCTTAGCACTTGATCGTTTAGTATGTTGCTATTGCTTTCTTCATGACTTATACATGTTCCTATGACTATGAGATTATGCAGCTCCCGTTTACCGGAGGAACACTTCGTGTGCTACCAAACGTCACAACGTAACTGGGTGATTATAAAGGTGCTCTACAGGTGTCTCCGAAGGTACTTGTTGAGTTGGCGTATTTCGAGATTAGGATTTATCACTCCGATTGTCGGAGAGGTATCTCTGGGCCCACTCGGTAATGCACATCACTATAAGCCTTGCAAGCATTGTAACTAATGAGTTAGTTGCGGGATGATGTATTACGGAACGAGTAAAGAGACTTGCCGGTAACGAGATTGAACTAGGTATTGAGATACCGACGATCGAATCTTGGGCAAGTAACATACCGATGACAAAGGGAACAACGTATGTTGTTATGTAGTTTGACCGATAAAGATCTTCGTAGAATATGTAGGAGCCAATATGAGCATCCAGGTTCCTCTATTGGTTATTGACCGGAGAAATGTCTCGGTCATGTCTACATAGTTCTCGAATAGGGTCCGCACGCTTAAAATTTGGTGACGATCGGTATTATGAGTTTTTGTGTTTTGATGTACCGAAGGTAGTTCGGAGTCCCGGATATGATCATAGACATGACGAGGAGTCTCGAAATGGTCGAGACATAAAGATCGATATATTGAATGACTATATTCGGACACCGGAAGTGTTCCGAGTGGTTTCGGAGAAAAACCGGAGTACCGGGAGGTTATCGGAACCCCCCCCCTCCCGGGGGGGAGTTAATATGGCCTCATGGGCCTGAGTGGGAGAAAAGGAGGGGCGGCCAGGGCAGCCGCGCGCCCCTTCCCCCTCTAGTACGAATTGGACAAGGAGGGGGGCGGCGCCCCCCTTTTTCCTTCTCCTCCTCTCTCCCTTCCTTCCCTCTCCTACTCCAACAAGGAAAAGGAGGAGTCCTACTCCCGGTGGGAGTAGGACTCCCCCCTTGGCGCGCCCTCCTCCTGGCCGGCCGCCTCCCCCCTTGCTCCTTTATATACGGGGGCAGGGGGCACCTCTATACACACAAGTTGATCTATTGATCTATTCCAGTCGTGTGCGGTGCCCCCCTCCACCATATTCCACCTCGGTCATATCGTAGTGGTGCTTAGGCGAAGCCCTGCGTCGGTAGCAACATCATCACCGTCATCACGCCGTCGTGCTAACGGAACTCTCCCGTGAAGCTCTGCTAGATCGGAGTTCGCGGGACGTCATCGAGCTGAACATGTGCTGAACTCGGAGGTGCCGTACGTTCGGTACTTGGATCAGTCGGATCGTGAAGACGTACGACTACATCAACCGCGTTGTGCTAACGGTTCCGCTTTCGGTCTATGAGGGTACGTGGACACAATCTCCCATCTCGTTTCTATGCATCACCATGATCCTATGTGTGCGTAGGATTTTTTTTGAAATTACTACGTTCCCCAACAGTAGGTTCGTCATGGTCTAATAACATGACTCCCAGAACAGGATTACCGTACCACTCTGGTGCAGAACATGCTCCGATTGACCTACAAGTTTGGTCGTAACTTGATCTGAAGTTTCATGATTATCATCATTAGCTTCCTCACTAATTGGTGTAGGAATCACTGGAACTGATTTCTGTGATGAACTACTTTCCAATTCGGGAGCAGGTACAATTACCTCATCAAGTTCTACTTTCCTCCCACTCACTTCTTTCGAGAGAAACTCCTTCTCCAGAAAGGATCCATTCTTAGCAACGAATATTTTGCCTTCGGATCTGTGATACAAGGTGTACCCAACAATTTCGTTTGGGTATCCTATGAAGATGCACTTCGCTGATTTGGGTTCGAGCTTATCAGGTTGAAACTTTTTCACATAAGCATCGCCGCCCCAAACTTTAAGAAACGACAGGTTAGGTTTTTTGCCAAACCACAGTTCATATGGTGTCGTCTCAACGGATTTAGATGGTGCCCCATTTAACGTGAATGCAGTTGTCTCTTATGCATAACCCCAAAATGATAGTGGTAAATCGGTAAGAGACATCATAAATCGCACCATATCTAATAAAGTACGGTTATGACGTTCGGACACACCATTACGCTGTGGTGTTCGAGGTGGCGTGAGTTCCGAAACTATTCCACATTGTTTCAAATGAAGACCAAACTCGTAACTCAAATATTCGTCTCTGTGATCAGATCGTAGAAACTTTATTTTCTTGTTACGATGATTTTCCACTTCACTCTGAAATTCTTTGAACTTTTCAAACGTTTTAGACTTATGTTTCATCAAGTAGATACACCCATATTCTCTCAAATCATCTGTGAAGGTCAGAAAATAACGATACCTGCCGTGAGCCTCAACACTCATCGGACTGCATACATCAGCATGTATTATTTCCAATAAGTCAGTTGCTCGCTCCTTTGTTTCGGAGAACGGAGTCTTAGTCATCTTGCCCATGAGGCATGGTTCGCAAGCATCAAGTCATTCATAATTAAGTGATTCCAAAAGCCCATCAGCATGGATTTTCTTCATGCGCTTTACACCAATATGACCTAAACGGCAGTGTCACAAATAAGTTGCACTATCATTATTAACTTTGCATCTTTCGGCTTCAATATTATGAATATGTGTATCACTATGATCGAGATTCAATAAACCATTTATATTGAGTGTATGACCACAGAAGATTTTATTCAATTAAAATAGAACAACAATTATTCTTTGACTTAAATGAATAAACGTATTGCAATAAACATGATCCAACCATATTTATGCTCCACGCAAACACCAAATAACATTTATTTTAGGTTCAACACTAATCCCGAAGGTAAAGGGAGTGTGCGATGGTGATCTTATCAACCTTGGAATCACTTCCAACTCACATCATCACCTCACCCTTAACTAGTCTCTGTTTATTTTTGCAACTCCCATTTCGAGTTACTACTCTTAGCAATTGAACCAGTATCAAATACTGAGGGGTTGCTATAAACACTAGTAAAGTACACATCAATAACATGTATATCAAATATACCTTTGTTTACTTTGCCATCCTTCTTATCCGCCAAGTATCTAGGGCAGTTCCACTTCCAGTGACCATTTCCTTTGTGGTAAAAGCACTCAGTTTCAGGCTTGGGTCTAGCTTTGGGCTTCTTTATGGGAGTGGCAACTTGCTTGCCATTCTTATTGAAGTTGCCTTTATTTCCCTTGCCCTTTTACTTGAAACTAGGGGTCTTGTCAACCATCAACACTTGATTCTTTTCTTGATTTCTACCTTCGCTAATTTCAGCATCGAGAAGAGCTCGGGAATCGTTTTCGTTATCCCTTGCAAATTATAGTTCATCACAAAGTTCTAGTAACTTGGTGATAGTGACTAGAGAACTCTGTTAATCACTATCTTATCTAGAAGATTAACTCCCACTTGATTCAAGTGATTATAGTACTCAGACATTCTGAGCACATGCTCACTAGCTGAGCTATTCTCCTCCATCTTGTAGGCAAAGTACTTTGTCAGAGGTCTCATACCTCTTAACACGGGCATGAGTCTGAAATACCAATTTCAACTGTTGGAAGATCTCATATGCCCCGTGGCGTTCAAAATGTTTTTGAAGTCCCGGTTCTAAGCCGTAAAGCATGGTGCACTAAACTATCAAGTAGTCATCATACCGAGCTTTGTCAAACGTTCATAACATCTGCATGTGCTCCTGCAATAGATCTGTCACCTAGCGGTGCATCAAGGACATAATTCTTCTGTGCAACAATGAGGATAATCCTCAGATCACAGACCAAGTCCGCATCATTGCTACTATCATCTTTCAACTTATTTTTCTCTGGGATCATATAAAAAATAAATGGGGAGCTGCATCACAAGCTATTGATCTACAACATAGATATGCAAATACTATCAGGACTAAGTTCATGATAAATTAAAGTTCAATTAATCATGTTACTTAAGAACTCCCACTTAGATAGACATCCCTCTAGTCATCTAAATGATCACGTGATCCATATCAACTAAACCATGTCCGATCATCACATGAGATGGAGTAGTTTTCAATGGTCAACATCACTATGTTGATCATATCTACTATATGATTCACGTTCGATCTTTCGGTCTCAGTGTTCCGAGGCCATATCTACATATGCTAGGCTCGTCAAGTTTAACCCGAGTATTCTTCGTGTGCAAAACTGGTCTGCACCCGTTGTATGTGAATGTAGAGCTTATCACACCCCATCATCACGTGGTGTCTCAGCACGAAGAACTGTCACAACGGTGCATACTCAGGGAGAACACTTATACCTAGAAATTTAGTGAGGGGTCATCTTATAAATCTACCGCCGTACTAAGCAAAATAAGATGTATAAAAGATAAACATCACATGCAATCAAAATATGTGACATGATATGGCCATCATCATCTTGTGCCTTTGATCTCCATCTCCAAAGTACCGTCATGATCTCCATCGTCACCGGCATGACACCATGATCTCCATCATCTTGATCTCTATCTACATATCCTCACATGATCGTCTCGCCAACTATTGCTTTTTGCAACTATTGCTATCGCATAACGATAAAGTAAAGCAATTACATCGCGCTTGCATCTTATGCAATAAAGAGACAACCATAAGGCTCCTGCCAGTTGCCGATAACTTTACAAAACATGATTGTCTCGTATAACAATTTATATCTCATCACGTCTTGACCATATCACATCACAACATGCCCTGCAAAAACAAGTTAGACGTCCTCTACTTTGTTGTTGCAAGTTTTACGTGGCTGCTACGGGCTTAGCAAGAACCGTTCTTACCTACGCATCAAAACCACAACGATTTTTCGTCAAGTGTGACGTTTTAACCTTCAACAAGGACCGGGCGTAGTCACACTCGATTCAACTAAAGTTGGAGAAACAGACACCCACTAGCCACCTGTGTGCGAAGCACGGCAGTAGAACCAGTCTCATGTACGCGGTCATGTAATGACGGTCTGGGCCGCTTCATCCAACAATACCGCCGAATCAAAGTATGACATGCTGGTAAGCAGTATGACTATTATTGCCCACAACTCTTTGTGTTCTACTCGTGCATATAACATCTACGCATAGACCTGACTCGGATGTCACTCTTGGGGAACGCAGTATTTCAAAAATTTACCTACGATCACGCAAGATCTATCTATGTGATGCATAGCAACGAGCGGGAGAGTGTGTCCACGTACCCTCGTAAACTGAAAGCTGAAGCGTTTAGTAACGCGGTTGATGTAGTCGAATGTCTTCGCGATCCAACTGATCCAAGTACCGAACGCACGGCACCTCCACGATCTGCACACGTTCAGCTCGGTGACGTCCCTCGAACTCTTGATCGAGTTGAGGCCGAGGGAGAGTTTCGTCAGCACGACGGCGTGGTGACGGTGATGATAAAGTTACCGGCGCAGGGCTTCGCCTAAGCACTACGACGATATGACCGAGGTGTAAAACTGTGGAGGGGGCACCGCACACGGCTAAGAATAACTAGTGTCCTTGGGGTGCCCCCTGGCCACGTATATAAAGGAGGGGAGGGAAGAGGTGGCCGGCCCAAGGGGGCGCGCCAGATGTGGGGAATCCTACTAGGACTCCCTAGTTCAAGTAGGATTCCCCTCCTCTTTCCTATTCGGAGTAGGAGAGAAGGAAAGAGAGGGAGAGGGAGAAGGAAAGGGGGGCCGCGCCCCCACCCCTTGTCCAATTTGGGCAGGGGGAGGCGCGTGCCACCTCTTGGCCCTTCGCCCCTCTCTCCACTAAAGCCCAATAAGCCCATTACTTCTCCCGGCGAATTCCCGTAACTCCCCGGTACTTCGAAAAATACCCGAATCACTCGGAATCTTTCCGATGTTCGAATATAGATTTCCAATATATCGATCTTTACGTCTCGACCATTTCGAGACTCCTCGTCATGTCCGTGATCTCATCCGGGACTCTGAACAACCTTCAGTACATCAAATCACATAACTCATAATACAAATCGTCATCGAACGTCAAGCGTGAGGACCCTATGGGTTCGAGAACTATGTAGACATGACCGAGACACATCTCTGGTCAATAACCAATAGCGGAACCTGGACGCTGATATTGGCTCCTACATATTCTACGAAGATCTTTATCGGTCAAACCGCATAACAACATACGTTGTTCCCTTTGTCATCGGTATGTTACTTGCCCGAGATTCGATCGTCGGTATCACCATACCTAGTTCAATCTCGTTATCGGCAAGTCTCTTTACTCGTTCCGTAATGCATCATCCCGCAACTAACTCATTAGTCACATTGCTTGCAAGGCTTATAGTGATGTGCATTACGGAGAGGGCCCAGAGATACCTCTCCGACAAACGGAGTGACAAATCCTAATTTTGATCTATGCCAACTCAACAAACACCATCGGAGACACCTGTAGAGCATCTTTATAATCACCCAGTTACATTGTGACGTTTAATAGCACACTAAGTGTTCCTCTGGTATTCGAGAGTTGCATAATCTCATATTCATAGGAACATGTATAAGTCATGAAGAAAGCAATAGCAATAAACTAAACGATCATAGTGCTAAGCTAACAGATGGGCCTTGTCCATCACATCATTCATTCTCCTAATGATGTGATCCCGTTCATCAAATGACAACATATGTCTATGATTAGGAAACTTAACCATCTTTGATTAACGAGCTAGTCAAGTAGAGGCATACTAAGGACACTTTGTTTTGTCTATGTATTCACACATGTATCAAGTTTTCGGTTAATACAATTCTAGCATGAATAATAAACATTTATCATGATATAAGAAAATATAAAATAACAACTTTATTATTGCCTCTAGGGCATATTTCCTTCAAAATGTTGACCATGTTTTCAAACAATAGCTATACTATACTTAAGAAATGTTAAGCAAGCATTTAAAAAATATTAAATGTGCATAGAAAAAATGTTGACCATATATTAGAAAATTTTAAGCTTGAATTTGAAAAATCTTAATCAAGCATTTGAAAAAGTTAAAAATATATGTATAGAATTTTTTTTTTGACCATGTATCTAGAAAATGTTAATCTTGTGTTTAAACAATGTTAATCAAGCATTTGAAAAAATTTGAAAATGTGTAAAAAAATGTTGAGCATGTATTAAAAAAATATTAAATTTGTATTTGTAAAATGTTAGACGTGTATTAGAACAATGTTGTTGATATTTAAAAAATGTAGAGTGAAAATAAAAAAGGAACAAAGAAAATATAACTGAAAAAGAAACAAAATAAACCAAAGAAAAAATAAAATAAAAAAATAAAAACAAAGAAAAATGCAAAAAGAATAAAAAGAATGAAAAATATGGAGAAGAAAAAAGGAAAGAAACAAGAGAAAAGGCATAGAAAACCAGGTCGAAACACCTCAAATAGGTCGTGCCCCAACTACAAACCACAAACGAGACGCTTGTGGAGTGGCTAGCCACGCCGGCCATCTCCTTGAAGACCAGGGATCGATTCCTTATTCGCTCCTTTTCCTTCTCATTGACTTTCTACCGTCTCGCTTAATGCGAGATATAGTTGCCGTGAGCTGGCCGTCGCCTCAAGCGTGAGACTGTTGGGCCAACTCATTCGTTTGGATTTTCAAAAGAATATAAAATAGTACATATATTCCAAAACTAAAAGTTACTTCAAAACTTAAACTGTGAATTTGAAAAATGTTACATAGTATAAAAAAATTAACGTGGTTTCAAAAAATGTAGATAACATAAAAAAAAGGTTCCTGACAATGAAAATTGCTCCGAGTTTCAAACAACTATCTCGATTCTCTCAACACACACACACACACACACACACACACACACACACACACATGTCACTCATCACTCATGCCACCTCATTATCCCACTAATTATTTGTCTTAACATACGTGAGAAAATGGTATTTATATTCTCTCTCAAAATGCAAACATCTCAACTCACCACACATGCTACTTCATCAATCATACTAATTATACCTTTCTTAACATGCATGAGAATGGATACATATGCTCTATACATATTTACAACTGTATATTAATCAGTACAATATATTATATCTATTTTAGTTTTCAATTTCAAGTTCATCAAACATATTACAACCAATCTCTGCAGCAACACTCAGGTATTATCTAGTTCTAAAGAAAAATATTTCCGTGTTTAAAAAAAATGTTCATGACATTTTACAAAATGTTCTCATAGTTCAAAAAATATTTATTTCCACTAAAAATGTATGCTTCATTTTGAAGATATATTCATGTGTTTCCAAAACATGTCCTTGAAATTTTTAAAAATGTTTATACAATGTACAAGAAATGTCTGCGTAGTTTTAAGAAGATGTTATTGCTAAGTACAATGTGTATTTGGAAAATGTTAGAATGTATTGAAAAAGTGTTCACAACATCTCTCTCTCTCTCTCTCTCTCTCTCTCTCTCTCTCTATATCTCTATCTATCTATCTATCTATCTATGTGTGTGTGTGTGTGTGTTTGTGTGTGTGTGTGTGTGTGTGTGTGTGTGTGTGTGTGTGTGTGTGTGTGTGTGTGTGTGTGTGTGTGTGTGTGTGTGTGTGTGTGTGTGTGTGTGTTAGTTAAAAATAGACAATGTATCACTTGATGCGAGCATTAGGTTTGCCTCGTTCACGTGGATTGACTCGGGTCATTAGCCAGAAGTAGCGCATCAGGCTAGTCACGGCGGGAGTAACATAGGTAGTAACATACATGACAGGTAAGCAAAAAGGATGATGTGCCAACTAATTAATGAGAAGAGAGGTAAATAGAGTAACATAATATGTTACCGTTACATAAGACTTTTCAATGCAAAATGAGTCTGCAAAAGTAATACATGAAGATTTATATGTTATCACACTTAAGTTAATACCCACTGTTGAGATAATAATATAAATTAATAACATATGCATATTACTAGTCTAACTTAGTTTTCGCTATGACCAGCCTCACACATGAAGCTTGCCTCATGTCGAACTATCAAGCGACAACACGCGTGTACTAGTGAGTGAGTGCATGGCGATTTTTTCACTTTGTCCGTTTTTCTTTCAATATAAAATTCATGATTTAAAAATTGAATTATTAAAATTCTCCTGAGCTTAAAAAATGTTCACAAATTTGAAATATTTATTAATTTTAGAAATATTCGATAATTTGAGAAATTATTCCTGAATTGGAAAATGTTTGTAAAATTGAAAAAGGTGCATTAGTTTAAATAAATGAATTTGAAAAATGTCTTGAATATAGAAAAGATCACAAATACATTATGTAAAACAAAAAAGGTTGAAAGCATGTAGAGCCTTTACAAAATAGGTCAGTAACTTCTAGAAGATTCACAAAACCGGTTGCGAGCTTCTGCAAAGGTGATACACTAGATCGGTTGGCCCATTGGGAATGTACGTGGTCGCCAAGGGGGTGTGTACCTTCTCCCATAAAGCCTATATTTGAGCTTTTCCAAATGAGTGTGTTGTGATATGTTTTGATTTATGCGAGCATTATGCTTGTGTCGCTCACGTCGATGGACTCGTGCCAATTGCCCTGGAAGAAGCTCATCGTGTATGGAGTTCGCCTTGCGTCGCCCTACCGAGCGACAACACGCCCATATGAGCTAGCGAGCATACAGTGATTTTTTACAATTAACTTCCTTATTTCGATTGATTTTGTTTTAATAAATATAGCATGAGTTTGAAAAAATGTTTGTGAATTTGAGAAAATTTCATGGATTTTTAAAAATAGTCACGAATTTTAAAAATGTTCATGAATTTGATAAAGGTTGTGAGTTTTCAAAATATTCATGAATTTGATAAAGTGTTTGTAAAATTTTAGAAATGTTCATAAAGTTGAAAAACAGTGTTGTATATAAAAATGTTCACGAATATATGAATTTTAAAAAATCCAAAAAATTTAAAATAAAAACCAAACTAGGAAAAGAGAAAGAAAAAAAACAGGCAAAGAAAACGCAAAAAAGAAAAAGGCGGACGACGCCTTTCCAAAACCGGACGACAAATTTCTAAAACCCGGCCCAGTTCGTAGTGTTAGAAGGGATATAGGGATTTGATGGAATAGTCGTTGTATTGCTTGAGCCTCGTGGGCATATATATAGGAGTACATGATCTACTTGGAGTACAAGGCAAGCCAGAATATTTCCTAGTCTAACCTATGTTTCCGATCTATTCAATATACTCAACATCCCCCCGCAGTCACAACGGTAGCGACGCAGACGGTGAGACCCCGCGGTCACAACGGTAGTGACGCAGACGGTGAGACTGGAGAAGAATCCGAAGGCCAGCCGACGGACCCCCCCCCCCCAGTCGTAACGGTCGACGCATCGCGGAAGGTGTGGCTGGAGTGGAAACCGACGAGGTTGCTCAAGCAAGGCGGTAGCCCTTTGTGCCGTTTGTTGAGGTAGCCGAGAGTGTAGGTGGTGGAGCCGCGGTCGAGGTAGCCGTGCGAAGAACGCCGTGGTCGATGTTGAGTCGGGGTAGCCGGTGTCGATGAAGTCGGCGTGGAGCCGCGGGCACAAGGAGGCGCCGAGTTAGTCATGGGCGCAGTACTGTCGAAGTAGTGGTGCGCCGGGAAGAAGACGTTGTTGACGACGCGTCGCGCCGGGGTTGCCAACCCCGGGGACACATCGTAGAAAGGCACGCGTTGGTGTTGACAGCACCGGGCATGCGTAGACGGAAGAAGACGAAGTTGACAAAGTGCCGCACCAGGCTTGCCAGGCCTGGGGACACGTCGTGGACGAAGGCACGCGGCGGTGTTGCCATCACCGGGCATGTGTAGAGTGGGACCTGCACGAGCTGTACGCCATGTCGAAGAAGTCGGAGAGGCCAGCAGAGAAGGACTCGATGATAGTTGCGGCGCCAATCGGCGCGGGGCCAATGTCGCCCGCGGTTGTCGGAGTAGATGAAGCGATCGGGGTAGATGACGGCGACGCTGGTGACGGGCTGGTGCTGGACGAAGACGAATGGGGTGGACGGGCAGCTGCGGCGGCCGAAGAAGAGCGGCGGCGGCGGCTAGGTTAGGGGTGCGGCGGCGATGCTCGAAGCATCGATAGACAAAAAAAAGCCGACTATCGGATTTGAACCAATGACCCTCGCATTACAAATGCAATGCTCTAACCTCTGAGCTAAGTGGGATTACATAACGGAAATAGTGTAACAAATAGAAATATGTATAGTATAGAAAATCCGTAAAATCTCATATATTAGTTATTAATCTTAGCTATTAACTAGTTCTAAATTTGAAGTTAATTCACCCGATCCGATAGTACCAGTTTTTGAAACGTCCAGTGCCAAAGTCACTGAATGGGTAAGTCACCAATCCAATCCCTTTGACAAATCGGATGTCATATTAGATATCATATTTTATATATATAGTTAATGCAAAAACAGCTAATTGAAAAGCAATAGTCATATTTCTAATCCTCCAAGCTACAATCAAATAAAGTTGACTACATATTTGATCCCTCACTTAAACCAAAATTGTAAAAAAATACAAAAAGTAGGAGGGGTTTAATCATGAATCCATTGATTCTTCTCTTTAATTCAAATTTATTACTTAAACCACTTTTTTATTTGGATATGGGGGTGAGAAGAGATTATTTACTCTTTATTTCACAAGCGGGTATAGCGGAAGTCGACGCGCGGGGACGGCGAAGTGGACCGCGGGCCGTGGCGCTACAGCCTGAAGGGGCGACGCAACGGCGGCAGATGGGTCGGGGCGACGGCAGGAAGACCTCGGGGCGGCGGCGGGGACCGCGGGCCGCGCCGTGACGGCCCGAAGGGGCGGCGCAGCAACGGAACCCGGGTCGGTGCAACCGCGGGAACGACTCAGGACGACGGTGTGGACCGCGTGCCATGCTCGCTACGGCCCGACGGGGCGATGCAGCGGCGGCGCGAGGGTCGGTGCAGCCATGGGACGGCCTGGAGCGGACGGCCTCGGGGCGGCGAGGGACCACGGGCCGCGGCACTACGGCCCAAAGAGGCGATGTAGCGGTGACGCGGGTCAGTGCAGCCGAGAGAAGAACCACGCGGCGGCGGCGCTGCAGCCCGATGGGGCGACGCAGCGGCAGCCCGTTGCTCGATCGGTGTACGGGCGCGCTGTACTCGAAACGGTCTTCACGAGACCTGTTGTGGAATTGTCACGGCAGATGTCCTTAGTGTCAGGACTTAGTCGCGAGGCGAACGCATCTATGTGGTAGCTTGAGAGGGATTGAGCGGAATCGAGAGACGCAACACAAGACAAGGATTTAGACAGCTTCGGGCCCCGGGAAACATCATCCGGTAACAACCCTACATGCTGTTTGAGGCTAGGTCTCATTATGATCACGGGAGAGTCGCCGGGAACCGGCTCTCGGTGTCTAGCCCTAGAGATCGTTTTTTTGTCCCTTTGGGGAGCCCTGCCCCTCCTTATATAAGTTAGAGGGGCGGCTTACATGTGGAGTCCTAGTAGGACTAGGACTAATCTATCTTCTCTTACAAGTTAATTACAAGTCCGGGTCTTGCTTCCTCGTAAAGGAAATATTCATCATCCCTTTCCTTTTAATCCGGCCCATCATAACGTGAGCCGGCCTTCTGGGCTTTAGGCCTTGTTGTCCATCTGACCCGCCCGCCGGGTTACTAATGAGTCGCCAAGATCGGGCAGGTTATCTATGAATCGCCAAGCTCCGGGCGGGTCACCAGTGAGTCGCCAATTCCGGCCGGGTCATACCGCGGGGTATATCCCCGACATTAGCCCCCAGTTTAATTTTGATTTATCCATGTTAAACTGATCCTGTAAAATAAACACAAGAACAAACTTGATAAGTTGTGCTCCGGGTTAAATTTTTGTAAGCCGGCACCTGATCATCTTTAAATCCTTGTCATTTCCTTCTTGATACATGCCCATGAACTCATAGCAAATCTCCTTTAGTAGATATGTTCAAACTTTGTGAATGCAAAAAATCTAGATACTTTTTTTGAAAAATCCGGGTCAATAGGCCAGCTTCAGAATCAATTTACTCGCATTAGTCTCTTTTGTAAGAAATAATCCACTTGAATCGGCTTCCAAAGTGCCGGCTTAAAACATATTGGTCTTGAAATACTCATCTGACTTTCAGTCGGCTTGAAGAGGTAAAACTTGCCGGTTTATCATAACCAAAATTGCCGGCTTGTAAATATTGATAGCACCGGGTCATAACTGTTGCCGACGCCGGGTCATAATTAGTAGTGACACCGGATCATGATTGTTGCAAACACCGGGTCAATCTGATCTGCTCAAAACTAAGAATTTGAATATCCCCCCCTTATATGTATATCACCTGTAGCCCCTAAGTACCGGGTTGTCATGCTTGCAGCAACCTGGGACTTGTAATTGCCTTATGCTCATAAAAATTCAACCAGTGTAGCCCCAAGGGCCGGTTCATTATGCAATAATGAGCAGGGACTTTGTAAATATGATCATGTAAACTGGAGCAGCAACGTGTAGCCCCCAAGGGTCGGCTTAGTAAGATATTACTGAGCTGGGACTTTGTATATAATTCATTGATAATAACATCATATGATGTAACCCCACTATGGGGTTTGAACCCACGCCCACAAGGTTAAGAGCTTTGTACTCTACCAACTGAGTAGTGGATCTTTCAATATAATGGATTAAGGCTTGTGTACCTTGAATTTTTGACAGGAGCAATTGGTGGCCCCCAAGGGCCGGCTCATTTAGAATGTGATAAGTCGGGTCTTCAATAAGTTGAGCAAAAAAATGTCTTTACATTAGCCCCCAAGTGCCATGGTGCATGCTGGCAGTGACATGGGACTTGCATATTTGATGTGATCTCAATTTAAATAATGTAACCCCCAAGTGCCGGGTCGTAAGCCTGCAGCGACTCGGGACTATTCTTTCCATTGTAGAATAAATCATATCCATTGATAAAATAATAGCCATTGCCCCAAAGCGACTTTGAATACCTCATCTGTTGATAAGTCAATCCGGAGTTTAAATACCCGGCGGCTCTTGGCCGATGGCGATTTAATACGCCTCCATTGTAAGCCGGAATTTTTATAACCCGGCGGCTTATAGCCTTTGAGAAAATCAAGAATTGATAACCCTTTTGAGACACCAATTTCAATCTTTGATGATGGGCTTGAACTTAATCATTTATGTAAGTCATAGCTCTGTAAATCCTGCACAGAGATTAAACAACATATGCCCTGACGACTTAACGTCAAAAGCCAGGATGGGTAACCACCCAAATGTAGTCTTATCCTGCACATAATTAGATCACAAGATCCCTTGGCGGTTTACCGCAGGGCGGATCATAATATCTCACATATAACCATTGATGTGTAACAAGGAGTCACAAATAAGCCTGTTATGAATCATAACTTTGAAACATAACTATAATAATAATATTATACCTGTGATATTGAATTTTCACTGCCGGTTTATGTGACCTGTGCAGTAAGGGTGATAACCCAATCTTTAGAAATCAAGACTTCCAAATGTTTATGATTGTCATATGATGGCGACTTATCATCCAAAGTCAAACCGGGTTAAATAGCAACCACTCATATACACTTTAGATATGATCAAAAGAGCTTCAAATAAAATCCAAAAATTGTTTGCAAAAAGAGACTTCAAAAATTTTGAGGCTTCTGATTCGAATACGATCAGAAAACCGTCCCAAAGGGGTTAAGCTAAGATTCGAATACGATCATATAGCCCCCAGTGGCTTTGGCGTTGCCGATCAAGAGGGTACCGACAGCTATGTTCTCTTTGATTCGAATACGACCTATGTTTGAACAGGAAGCCCCCAAATGACCTTGAGAGTTGTTTAACGACGCTGATTCGAATACGATCCACGTCGGTTCCCAAAAGGGGTTGAGCTATGATTCGAATACGATCAAGAAGCCTCCTAGTGAGCTCGGCAGTGTGCCGATCAAGAGGGTACCGACAGCTATGTTCTCTTTGGTTTGAATACGACCTATGTTTGAACAGGAAGCCCCCTAGTGATCATGAGAATATTTAACGACTCTGATTCGAATACGATCAGGGTCACACCAAAAGGGTTTAAGCTAAATTCGAATACGATCAGCTCCCACTGGTCATTAAAGCAGGATACCTATGTTTGGGTTGTGCTTTGTAACAGACTCTTTTTGGTCCCTTTAATTTTTCCTGAGAACTCGAACTTTGCGAGAGATAAATTCTTTTTGAACCGGAAAAACCGGATATTGAGAGTTTCAAAGCTTTGTGATAGACAAATTTACCTTGAACCAGATTTTGAACCGGATTTGAGAGCTTCAAAACTTTGTGGCAGATAAATTTCCCTTGAACCGGATTTTAAACCGGATATTAAGAGCTTCAGTGCCTTGTGGGAGATGTCAAGTCTCTTGAGCCGGATCTAAACCGGAATCCTTCTTTTTAAGCCGGAAATTTTCTGATGGCCTTTAAACTTTTCACCAGTATGGCGGTAGCCTCCGGGACCGAATTATTTTTCCCTCCAATGACCCGGAGTTCTTGAATGCATTGAAACCGACCAATGCTGCCGAGTCATATCATTGTAGCCCCCGAGTCTCAAGACGACTCGAGGAGTTGGCTTTGAGATTCTCCATATTGACCATAGCATAAGGTGTATATCATTGGTGTTGATAGCGCGATGTGAATCCATAGAAGGTTGAAGTGACTGCAGCGGGTTATAAATGATTCCGTATGAGCCGTGTCAGCAACTCGGCCAATGGTTCCTTCCAACTGGATGTTTTGAAGTTAACCAAACTGTAGTGGCGGCGACTTGTGCGCCTGCCCATTGAACCATCCAGTGCAGACGGCGGCTGATAATACATGATAATTCGCCTCCAATTTGTTGGAAGAAAACCGGGCTTCCCAAGCAGTGACTCGCTCATATTCAATAAACAGCTCATGCATACATGTGCGGCCCAGTGTGTTTATATAGACCAACCCGCGAGAGACGGATGGTAAAGACGACCGTTGCATCAGAGGCGGCACAGACAGATGAGCCGGTCGTGGTGTTGTAAGCCGGTCCGGACGGGCGAATCGATCGCCGGCGCGGTAAGCCGCGCGGATTGGCGAGTCAACCACGTTGTGTTGATGTAGTGAACAATTGTCCTGTATCAAAAACCTCGCAAGCCAGAGTAATTGCTCTTTTTAAAGAAAACAATATATAATATATAAAATTTTACTGTATTGATTTCACCTGATATGTCAGGCCAGAGATTATCCACCGCGGAGTTGACGATCATTACGGTGAAGCTGAAACCAATCACGGCCGAGTCGGCCGCGGGAGCAGACAGATGAGCCGGCCGCGGCGTTGTAAGCCGGTGTGGTCGGGCGAGTCAATCGCAGGAGCGGTAAGCGACGCGGACGCCGAGTCGACCGCGGGGGCGGACGGGTAAGTTGTCCGTCACATTGTAAGCCGGTCGCAGACGTGTGAGCTGGACGTGAGGGTGGACGGGCAGGTTGTCCATGGCATTGTAAGGCGGCGCGGATGGGCGAGTCGGCTGGCGCGTTGATGTAGACCGGACCGCAGGGGTGGCGGCTTGCGCCCACCTGTTGAACAGTAAGCGGTCGCAGATGCCGTTACATGATGATGCTACAGCACACTCCATGGATACGGCATTACACCATCTTTATGATGAATCATTGTCCTGCACATAAAAGTGTACATACCAAAGTGATTGTTTTTTTGACAAAAAACAATATGCGCTAATAAAATAATCTTAGATGGATATCACCTGATTTGTTCGGATGACTGATGATCCATTCAACGCAACAGAAAACAGCTCAGGTAGACCGGCAACCCAAAATAGCTCCGGCGGCTTATCACAGCAGTGGCGGCTCAATGCGGCCCCGGTGAATCAATACAGCAGAGGCGGCTCAATGTTGCGCATTTTTTAACTTCGTCCGATTTTTTTAAATCTCCAGACACGTATTTTTGCACCATAGTTTCGTGTAGCCTTCTGATGTCCATCTTGAGCCGGACAGATAAATAGTAGTAACAAAGTATTGCCAGTAATGGCAGCGCACACTGACGGAGCTGACTGCTGACGCGACCGCAGTCCAGAGTGGCCACCATTTAATATTCCCAAGCATGTCAAAACAGAAGGCGGGCCGGTTTAGGGAAAACCACTGTGGGCGCCAACTGTGGTGAAACCGGGTCACAGCCGTATCCGCATCTGGGTCGTGGCATTTTTTTTTGAGGTAGCAGTAGCCGCGTACACAGGAAACCACAGCAGCAACTCTCGAGTAATATATCGACACATCAAACCCAGTTGGAAACTGGACTCCTTAAAAGCCAGGTACAGTACTTGAAAATCGGAAACTCACGTGAGCAACCACTTGGAAAGCTTTTTGTGAGATCAATTGCAAGGTAATGATTGGCCTAGGAATCTGTGCCCTTGAGGGGTTTGCTTCTCAGGTCACTAAATCGGACCAGTTGACGTATACTTGTGGTAAAAAACTCCGGTTGATCTCGGCGACTTGCGGCCGCGTACAGACGCAGCCCTAATTCCCGATCTCAATCTTGTATTCATCCTTCCAAAATTAATGAGCGGAATTAATTAATTCGGACGACGGCAGACTTCCTGCGCGATTGTTTCATGCCGGCTCTTCTTCATCTGATCACATCGCGAGCTTTCGATCCCTAGGAGAGATCCCTTCAAGAACTTATCACCACCGTACGCAGGCCCCACGGTGGGCGCCAACTGTCATGGAATTGTCACGGCAGACGTCCTTAGTGTCAGGACTTAGTCGCGAGGCCAACAACTCTATGTGGTAGCTTGAGAGGGGTTGAGCGAAATCGAGAGACACAACACAAGACAAGGATTTAGACAGCTTCGGGCCCCGGGAAACATCATCTGGTAACAACCCTACATGCTGTTTGAGGCTAGGTCTCATTATGATCACGGGAGAGTCGCCGGGAACCGGCTCTCGGTGTCTAGCCCTAGAGACCTTTTTTTGTCCCTTTGGGGTGCCCTGCCCCTCCTTATATAAGTTAGAGGGGCGGGTTACATGTGGAGTCCTAGTAGGACTAGGACTAATCTATCTTCTCTTACAAGTTAATTACAAGTCTGGGTCTTGCTTCCTCGTAAAGGAAATATTCGTCATCCCTTTCCTTTTAATCCGGCCCATCATAACGTGAGCCGGCCTTCTGGGCTTTAGGCCTTGTTGTCCATCTGACCCGCCCGCCGGGTTACTAATGAGTCGCCAAGATCGGGCAGGTTATCTGTGAATCGCCAAGCTCCGGGCGGGTCACCAGTGAGTCGCCAATTCCGGCCGGGTCATACCGCGGGGTATATCCCCGACATTAGCCCCCAGTTTAATTTTGATTTATCCATGTTAAACTGATCCTGTAAAATAAACACAAGAACAAACTTGATAAGTTGTGCTCCGGGTTAAATTTTTGTAAGCCGGCACCTGATCATCTTTAAATCCTTGTCATTTCCTTCTTTATACATGCCCATGAACTCACAGCAAATCGCCAATTCCGGCCGGGTCATACCGCGGGGTATATCACAAACGATGGGCCAGATCGGTCGCGCGACGCAGATGAAGTGGAGCGACGGACAGGTGATCAATCTGGCCGGTCGCAAGATCGAGGACACTGCTCGGTGCGATTATTACGGACGAACGCGGCAAGGCGAGCGGCCATCATACCCAGCGGCGGACTGGCGTAGCAGGAGGGTGCTACCGGCCTGGACACGTATTATACATGAAGGCTGATTGGAATACAACCATATGAGCACCATGCCCACATGATGCAACGTGCAGCCAAACCTTATACGGACGTGTGGTCCGGGGCAAGCAGCCGGCAACACCAGCGCCAACCACACCCGCGTGCCACGTGGTACGGGACGACCGGGGCAGCACCTGCACTGCCGTCGTACGTAACCTGCTGCATGCAGAAAGCTGGGGCGTCCGAGCTGTGGATGGAGGCGGGGTTGATGCAGAATTCTCGATCGGATCATGGCGACGACAACAGGCACAGAGCCACAGCTGGACGAACGCGCGGACGGTAGCCGTGAGGGGCCGCCGCATCGCGCAAGGTCACCAAGTCGGACAAGAGGCCATGTGTCGCGCCGGTGTCGAAGTAGAGGCGCGAGAGTCGACGGCGGCGGTGGGCGACGCAAACTGATCAAGTAGATCGGAAAACCAAAAAGTAGACGCCGATCAAAGCGACCGGTGAGAGAGAAAAAGCCGGATCAAAGGATCGGGAAAAAAAGACTCTAGGGCAGCCGGTCGGCACGACCGGCGAACGAACCCTAGGTACGGGCGGCGCGGCCCCCGGCGGCGGTCATGAAGGCCGACCGCCCCAGGGGCGGCGCGCGAAGTGGAAGCGACGGGCGGCTAGGGTTTAGAACCCGGAAACTGATATCATGTTAGAAGGGATAGAGGGATTTGATGGAATAGTCGTTGTATTGCTTGAGCCTCGTGGGCATATATATAGGAGTACATGAACTATTTGGAGTACAAGGCAAGCCAGAATATTCCTAGTTTAGATCTATTCAATATACTCAACACATAGCATTTGGGCTGTTAGAGAGGCCATCGTCTAAACATTAGGGCTTACGGCCCTTCGGGCTTTGGTCCTTTTCCCTAAAAAAAAAAGAATCCCAAAATAAAGAAGAAGTGAGATGCTGTTGAGATGGGCATTTCCTATTTGGCGCTGCAGGCGCCGGTTATAGCTGTTTCTCCAAACCGGCGCCTACAGCGGCGCTACCTGGGCTCGGCCCAATTTCTATTTTTCCTGTTTCTTAAACTCTAGATAAAACTGCAAAAAAGGCACGCAAACTAGGATTCGAACCTGCGTCACAGGTTACCAAGTATCAACGTATAACCAACTCGACCACTTAACTAGATGTGCTGAAATACATGTTTTCACCAATTTATTTGTTCTTCTTTTTTCTTTTTTCTTTTCCTTTTTCTTTTGCTTTTTTCTCTATCCTTTTTACTTTCTTTTTTCGAAATTCGTAATTGTTTTCTTCAAATAGATGGACTTCTTCTCTAAATCCATGAACTGGATCTTTCGAAAGTCGTGAACTTTTTTCAAATTGATGAACTATTTTCAGAATAGAGGAACTTATTTTTCAAATTTGATGAACTATTTCTTAAAATCGATGAACTTTTTTCGCAAAATCAATGAACTTTTTCTCAAAATTGATGAACTTTTTTCAATTTACGTGAACTTATTTTCAAAATCAATGAACTTTTTTCAATTTAGGTGAACTTTTTCATATTCGATGAACTTTTTTCAAATTCAATGAACTTTTTCTCAAAATCATTGATTTTTGTTTCAAATTTGATGAAACTTTTCAAAATCTATGAACCTTTTTAAATTTGATGAACTTTTTTCAAAGTCGATGAACTATTTTGAAATTGGTGAACTTTTTTTCAAAGTTGATGAACTTTATTCAAATTCGTGAACTTTTGTTTCTAATTTGATGAACTTTTTTCGAAATCGATGAACGCTTTTCAACTTTGCTGAATTTTTTTTCAAATTTGACGGACTTTTTTTCAAATTCAGAAACTTTTTCCATTTTTGCGGACCTTTTTCAAAAAAAATTTCAATTCATGGTTTTTGTGAATGCTTTTTCAAATTTATGTTTTGTTTATTCAAATAATTTATAGCTGGTATATAATACTACTATATGTTTAATATTTGTACTAAAGGAAGGGCCAAATAGCGTTGTTTCCTCAGAAAGGTAACAAAGGTAGCCTATCTTAGTAGTTAACGCGCCTGGCGTTCTAGTGAGCGGCCAAAGTTTGATTCCCAGACCGGCAGAATAAACATGCATTTTTTTCCTTCGCGTTTTGCCTCTCAACTGGTTGCTGGGCCGGCCCGCTGCGCGTCTCACGCGGACGTGTAGTATAGTGATAGGAGTCGCGCCAGCGATCGGGGTCCGGTCCAAAAGTAAGTCGCTTCTCCGCTCCGGCGCCGGATCGGCCACGTACACGTGCGGCGTGTCCCCTTTCCCGACCTCACGGATGCCACGCCACGCCAGCTAGAGGAGCTTCCTTCCTTCTCCGCCCCCGTGTGTTGGATTGGAGCTGAGTTGACTCGCGTTTTTCGCCAAAGTGCAAAGCGTCCTACTCTACGTGATTTTGAGCATGCCCAAAAAGTAGTAGGAAGCTCATGCATGCGCACGGCCTTTTGGATGTGAGCTTGATTCTCCCTTCTTTTCCCTACACGACAAACGCACACAAACACACAATGACCGGAGCTGGTCCTTTACAAATCTTGTGTTGTTCACTCAGACTTATTTCGATGCATCCATTTGCTTGCTGATACACCTAAACACGTAAAAACGGCTATATTATACTCGTACTTTTTTTAAAAAAGTATGATGACCCCTGGCCTCTGCATCTGAGAGATGCATGCGGCCATTTTATTGATTATTCTCGAGGACCTTACAAAGTAGAACAACAATATGCCTGAATCTGCCATCTTGGCAATATCTGCCGCTACTTCTATCCAAATGATGAAGGGGTGCAACACACCTATATTAACATGCACCGCGCAAACATACACCTATATTATACTCGTATGAGAGCTCAAGGTTGCACAAGGGTGTTCCAAAACTTGCGCAAGGAAAGCCGGATAGGTGAAACGGTGGGCAATTCATCTACCCCATCCCCCTCTCGCGACCGCGCCGCCCCCGCGGGCGGCCGGCCGCGCCCCGATCTCTCCCCCCTCCAGCCCCCCTCTTCCCCTCTTCCCCGCCGCCGTCGCTAGCGCCCGTGGCCGGCCTGGCCCCGGGGCCGTTGGTGGCGGCGGCCCCCCTGCCTTTCCCTTCCCGGTGGCTCTCCGGCGCGGGGCGGATCTGCGCCGGGGGGTGCTCCTCGGCGGCGACGGTCTTGCTGGCGGCGGGGTGCCTCGTCGCAGGGCGGGCGAGCGGCTGGACGGTGGCGTCGTCGTTGGCGGTGGGGTGGCGCTGCGGCACGTCCTGGCGGCGGCGCTCGGCCCAGATCTAGGCCCTACGGGGCCCATCTGGTCTTGGCCGGGCCGGCGGCGGGGCGGGGCGGCGGCGTGATTCCCGGGAGGCGGGGGAGCGGCGTTGCGCGACGGGGGCTGGCGGTGCCGACGCCAGCCTGCTGCAGCACTGCTGGCGGGGCTTAGCGGGCCCGTTTCGGGCCTGGTCGGGCCAGGGGTGGCCTGGTATGCCCTGCTACCGTGTCCGGTCGGCTACCGCGACGGTGCCGGAAGCGCGGGCTTCTCGCACGACGGCGGTGGAGGTGGTTCCCTCCCGCTCGGCCTGGGTGCTGCTGCTCCCGTCGTGTGGCGCTTCTCTCCGGTCTTCTCGGCCTCGTGTTGGTGCTCGTAGTGAGACGGTGTGGGTGGCAGCGCAACCGCGATGGCGCATTGGGCGGTGGTTTGGTTGGTAGGCTCCGGATGGGCGGTGGTGTTTGGCGTGCGGGAGAAATCCTTGCCGGCTCGTCCGGCTCCGATGCGGTGACACCGGCGGGTGCCACCATCCCTTCTTGAAGGGTGTCGGTGGTAGCCATTCTCCACTTCCCTCCGCGTACCGGGGGAAACACTAGGACTCGTCCGGGCAGCAGCGTCGTCGACGTCGCATACCTTCTTGGAGGTGCTGCTTGGTACGCGGCACTCGGAACCTCGGGCTATGGTGTAGTGTCTCTGGAGGGCGCAGCGGTGGCGGGCCTTCCGCGCTTAGTCGAGCTGCCGTTGTTGGCATGTTTCTTTTTCCTTTCTTCTTTGGGCTTGTTGTGCTGCTCGCCCCAGCATCGCGTTTGTCTGTTGGTTGGTGCTTTGGAATACAAAGCGGGGGAAAACCCTTTTCGGTAAACTTGCGCAAGGGAATAAATGGCTTCTAGAACTCGTGGCTAACAAAAAGAACTGCACATGTGGTCCACAGCGTGGTGGATAATGTGGGCATTAACATGTAAAATAAAGTGATGTGAGCACACTATAAGAATTTAAATATTAGTAACTCCGTCTTAAAATTCTTATTTTAGATTTGTCTAGATACGAATTTTAGGATGGAGGGAGTCATTTTTTGTTGAGTTGAAAAAAGAAAAAATAGAGAGAAGAGAAGCAGTTGTAGATTAAGCCGTGAAACTTGCCCCAAAAAACATTGAGAAAATGTGACATGGGTCATGTGTTAACAAAATAGTACTCCCTCCGTTCCTAATTAAATATAAGTTTTTTTAGACATTTCAAATGACTATAACATATGTAGACATATTTTAGAGTATAGATTCACTCATTTTGCTCTATATGTAGTCATTTGTTGGAATATCTAAAAAGACTTATATTTGAGAACGGAGGGAGTACTTCTTTATAATCAACTAACATGCTGGCTACTTCCTCCGTCCGAAAAAGCTTGTCTCAAGCTTATCCTTTAAATGAATGTATCTAGCACTAACTTGTTGCTAGGTACATCCATTTGAGGGACAAACTTTTTCGGACGAAGGAAGTATTAGATTAGCTATATGTGACATAGAAAGATCTTATAAACTAGCAGCCGGTTATATTATTAATTAGGGACCCTGTATTATATCCAGACAAATCTAAGACATGAATTTTGGTCGTAGGGAGTATATTTTTATTGAGTTGAAAAAAAGAATAAAAGAGAGAAGAGAAGCGAATATAGATTAAGCTTTAGCAGTTGCTTCAGAAAATATTGTAAAAATGTGAGATGGGCCATATGTCAATAAAGTAGTACTTCTTTATAGTTAACTATTGTACATGTTGCCTATTAGATTAGCTATATGTGACATGGAAAGATCTTATAACTAGCAGCTGGTTTTATTATTAACTAGGGACCCTGTATTTAAGAGGTGCCTCAAAAAAATACTTCCATCAGTTACTTTCTTTCATGTCCATCGGATCAATATCCAACGGCCTCAATCATGTTGCAGACTGTTCATCTTCTTCCCCCCGGCAGGCAGTTCCTCCTCCCCGCGGCCTACCCCGCCCATTCATGGCCGACGGTGCGCGGGCCCGCCCTCCCCTCAACCTCCCCCATACTGACATTGTTGAACAACACCCTAGCCATCCCTCTCAGCCCTGCACCACCGTGCACCACCGATCAAAACCCTGGGTGATCCCCCGCATCCTCCACCCCTAAGAATCCCCCTAAGATAGATAGTGGGATAATTCTTCTCCGGTGAGGTTGGGAAGAAGGAAGGAAGGAAGGAAGAAGAAAAAAGTGACTGGTGCTACATAAAAGTTCAGAGAAATAGCAAAATCGTACTTCCTCCGTTCCAAAATATAGTGCGTCATCGGTTCCCGCGCTTCAACTTTGGCCATAAATTTAACCAACGAGACCGACTGCGGTGAGAGCAAAATTTATACCAATGAATTCGTATTCAAAAGAACTTTTCAATTATATAATTTTTGATTCCGCCGTAGTTGGTCTCGTTGGTTAAATTTATGGTCAAAGTTGAATCTCGAAAAGCGCGAACACACTATATTTTCGAACGGAGGAAGTATTAATTAACCATGCTCTATCTTTTGCCGACTTAAAATGATCAAACTTGAAGAAAAATTCGAGCAAAGAATATCTGGACCAACTGCACGACATACCTTAAAAAAGAAAAGAAAAGAAAAACTAACATGCATGAGGAGTCAATTATATACTCCAATACACACTAGGCAGCACAAATTGGAGCGTGACAGCGCCACCCCATTTTAACTTTGTCCTGTCTTCTGCACGGAGGAGAACGGCTACCTATGTGACCGCGAACCTACACACAAGCCGATCGAGATCGCTGTGCGCACAAGGCAAATTTGATAATTTTGACCTCGAAACGAAATAAATTCACAGAATGAACTGGGTTCGAAACTATTTCACACCCCTAACCTTTTTGTGTAGCGCCCGCCACGCCGGCGCCACACCCTACGGTGCAGCGCCTAGCTCCGCGGCGTTGCACCTCTGTCCACCGTGGCAGCCCACGGGCCCGCACCCAGCCGTGCAACGCCTCCAAGCTAGGCGCTGCATCTGTAATGTGCAGCGCCTAGCCGCTAGGCGTTGCATGTGTAATGTGCAGCGCCGAGCGGCTAGGCGCTGCACTGTGACTTATCCAGCCACTTGGCTGGCCCCCCACCCCCCCCACCACACACTCTCTCACTCTCTCCCCGAGCTTTGCCCCCTCTCCCACTCTCCCCCCTCTCAAATCTTCTTCCAAATCTTGCAAATTTGAAGAATTTGTCCGTGGATTTCGAAGTCAAACCCTCCCTCAAGGTAATAATCTCCGATCCCCTTGTTTTGATCGAAGTAAAGTTCTCCCATTGCTCATTTGTTGGTAGTTTGGGGAAACCCTAGTTTAGTTTGGATCTAGAGATTTGCATGGAGATGTGAGATGTTTGTTTGCCAATTTCTATGATTAGGCTTTGTTAGTATGCTAGGGTTATTCTTATGGGTGTTCTTATGTTGGTGCTAGGGTTAGGTTTAGGGCTAGGGTTATGGTTAGGGTTAGGGTTATGGTTAGGGTTAGGGTTGTTGTTTCATATATATATTAGGGTTTGTATTCGGTGTTAATCCATGGATTAGTACTCATGGAAGCAATGTTAACTTGTGTTCATTGCTTATAGGGATGGGAAGAACATGTGTGTGTTGTTCATCATGGGGACAAAGACGCCTTTTTGAAAGGCAATAAAGAACCGGACCCGGATGAGCTTGACATTGTGTTTGATAGTAGTCCTAGCTATGCGGAGCTCTTGCAACAAGTTAGGAAAGATTTGAATTGGATGGACCCTAGTGATATCATTGAGTTGGAGGGAAGGCATAATGTTGGTTTTGGAATGCACATCCGTTGGAAGACAATGCGTGTAAACTCGGAGCAACGTTGGGTTGCATACAAGGAGACGGTGGCCGAATCACTAGACAAGGCTCTTGAGTTATTTGCAACGAAGAAGGTTGAGTCAAGTTTGCATTTGGACTTGAACCGGAACCCCTCCCCTTTGGTTGCTAGTAGCCCCCCACCCTTGAAGCAAGATGAAATTGTTGAACCTCTTTTGACCCAAGAAGTGAGGCCAACATTGAGCCCGTGTAGAAACAACCAAGATGAATCTTTGCAAGAGGACAACGATGAGTATGCGGACGATGAGTATGCGGACGATGACAATGAAGTTGATCTCCATGACAACAATGTGGGTGATCTCGACAAATATCATTTGCAAGAGACAATGGACCATTCCATCCCTTTTTCCCGTGCATATGCATCGGACTCGGATGACGATGGTCCCGATGAACAAGTTGATGCGGAGGGGTTCACGGTGAAGGAGGCCGAAGCTTTCGAGAAGGTATTTGGTCGGGATCATCGGACTACATTGTTCAAGGATGTTAGTCTCGCGGATGAAGCCGTGATAGATGGTGGCCAATGTGTAGCTCTTGGGGTTAGGCCAAGCTCTCACCGTGATTTGGTAGACGACAAGAACCGGATTGCTAAAGGTTCTAAGTTCGACAGCTTGTTGGATTTGAAGATGTGGCTCGACAACTACTCGGTTACGCATTATCGTCCACACAAGGTGGTGCACTCGGACGTCAATGTGCGCTACACGGTTGCATGTGCATGTGAAGATGAAAAGGAGGTCCAACTTGGACTTAGAAGAGGCCGTGGTGGTGGTAGAGGTCGTGGAAAGGAGGTCCAACAAGGAGTGGCAAGACGCCGTGGCGGTTGTCCGTGGATTGTGCGTGCAAGACCATGGAAAGGAGGTCCTACTTGGCATGTAGTGAGTTGTGTGCCAACTCACATGTGCCAAGGCAAAAGGGTGGATGGCAAGATTGTGTCCCAAGACCACAAACAACTCACGTCCGATTTCATCGCTTACAGGCTCTCGAACTCAATATCCACACTTCCAACAATGAGCGTCCAACATGTCATTGACCTTGTGAAAGCCATCTTTCATTACCAGGTGAAATACGGCAAGGCATGGAAGGCGAAGCAAGCCGCATTTAAGATGTTGTATGGTACATGGGAGGAAGCATACAACCGAATCCCTAGGTTGTTGTTAGCCATGGCCGCGACAAACCCGGGCATGGTTCATGTGGTCGAGCCTCATGGGCACCAAACAACGGTTCATGAAGGAAGGAAAGTCAGAGTATTTGGCCGTGCTTTTTGGGCGTTCGAGCAATGTGTGAGGGCTTTCGAACATTGTAGGCCGGTCATCGCAATTGATGGCACGTTCTTGACCGGACAATACAAGGGCACCTTGTTGGTTGCGATAGCAAGTGATGCCAATAACCGGGTGTTGCCATTGGCATTTGCTTTGGTTGAGGTGGAAAACAATGACAACTGGGAGTGGTTTCTGCATCTTTTGAGGACGAAGGTGTTACCCGCTGAAAGGGAAATTTGTGTCATATCGGATCGGAATCAAGGAATTCTTAACGCGGTGGAGATTGACATTCCCGGGCATGCTCCGTTGCACCATCGATGATGCATGAGGCACTTCTGTTCGAACTTCTATAGGGCATGTGGCCTTAAGGAGTTGGCCGATGATCTTCAAGATTGTTGTCTCGCTTTCTCCGATAAGCGCTTCGCCACTTTGTACAACAAATTGCTCGCACACAAAAAACTTGATCCCGGGGGTCAAGATTTTCTCAATAGGCACATTCAATACCGGAACAAGTGGGCACGTGCTTTTGATGAAGATGGCCGGAGATACGGTCAAATGACAAGCAATATGGCCGAATGCTTCAATAGGGTGCTCAAAGGTGCACGTGGATTACCCGTGACGGCAATAGTTCAATACACATTTGACAAGATGAATGCGTACTTTGTAAAGTACTCGATGGAAACCGATGCACAGATAGCGGGTGAGAACCCACGGAAGTACAAGTACAAGTTCCCACCCAAAGTTGATGAATGGTTGGCATTTCAATCACGGAAGGCGGACTCAGAAGAAGCTATATTATATGACAACGAAGAGTGGAAGTACGAAGTGAAAGAGCCAGGAGGAACCACAAACGATGGCCGGCAACATGGAGGTCGGGCTTTCAAGGTGTCGTTAACACAATGTGATTGCACTTGCGGGAGGCCATTGTTGCTTCATCTCCCATGCTCACATTTGTATGCCGCCGGCCGCGTTAGGAATGTGGACATCAATCACCCACGCACCGTGAGGGAGTCCCAGTTCTCAATCATGACGGTCAAGAAAACATGGGCTCCCCGCTTTCACCCATACTTTGACCAATCACAATGGCCAGAGTATCATGGAGTTCAACTATGGCCGGATCCGGAGTTGAAGGTTGTTAAACGGGGTAGACGTAAGACAAAGCGTCTTAGAGGCGACATGGACGGATGGGGCCATGGTGGGCGCCGCGAAGTGGGCAACGACCAATTCCAAGAGCCTCGTGAGAGCTCCCGTTGTGGGGAGTGCAAAGGTCATGGCCACAACAAAAGAAAATGTACGAAACCAAGGAAAAGGTCCAAGAAAAATGATGCAAGCACAAGCCAACATGGAGCTACACAAGGGAGCCAACCAAGTGGTAGCCAACCAAGTGGTAGCCAACAAGTGCGAAGCCAACCAAGTGGTAGCCAACCTAGTGGTAGCCAACAAATGCCAAGGCAACCAAGTGGTACCCAACAAGTGCCTAGCCAACCAAGTGTTAGCCAACCTAGTGGTGGCCACCAAGTGCCAAGGCAACCAAGTGGTAGCCAACAAGTGCCTAGCCAACCAAGAGGTCGGCAACTTGGACTTACAAGAGGCCGTGGTGGTGGTAGAGGTGGTGGTGGTGGTCTCGGCCGTGGTGGTGGAAGAGCTCGACGTGGTGGTAATGGCCGTGGTGATGGTCTCGGCCTTGGTGATGGTCTTGGCCTTGGTGGTGGACTTGGCCGTGGTGATGGACAAGCGCAAGTTCGTTATAGAGGAATGTTTGGATACCTAGATGGACCATTTCCGTATGTTCCTCACTAACTATAATGTATCATATGTTCTTGTTTTTCCATATGTTCTTCTTTTTCATATTTGCTTCCATTTGTTCTTATTGTCCTTACTAACCATTATGTTCCACTCATTGTAGGTATGGCGGCTTCCCAACCCAACAAACCAACGATGAAGGAGGATGGCGAAGATGAGATGGCCGGATGGTGGGAGAAGGCGGCGAAGAAGCTTAGAGAGGAGGATGCAGCCAAGCTAAAGAAGAAGAAGGAAGAGGAGCTTGAGAAGGAGAGGAAGCGAAAACAGAGTGCGGCAAATGCGATGCGCGCTAGGGAGCAAGCGTTGATGAGGCAAGTTGAGGAGGCACAGAAGAAGCGTCAACAGGATTTTGAAGAAAGAACCATGAAGCTTTGGGCATTTGCAGCTGAAAAAGAAGAGAGGGACAAGCAGATATTCATGGAGAGGGTGGTTAAGGAGGCTCACCTCATAAGAAAAAGGGAGGAGGAAGAGGAATAAGAGAGGAAGAAGAAGAAGGGAAAGGGGCCTTCCTCTACGCAATAGAGCTATGTCTCCTCTTCGATTTGCTTGTGAACTACTATGTCTCCTCTTCGATTTGGTTATGAACTACTATGTGCCGTGAACTACTATGTCTCCTCCTCGATTTGGTTGTAAGAACTACTATGTGCGGTGAACTACTATGTGTCCTCCTTGATTTGGTTATACGAACTACCATGTGTCGTGAAGTAGTATGTGTTATGAACTACTATGTGTCGTGAAGTACTTGGACGCTGCAATCTACCATGTGGCGCCTAGCTGCTGTTGCTCTCTGGATAGCTAAAAAATTCACTAAGTCCAAGTCCAAGTGCCTCAAACTGTAAAGTACCTTCTGTTCTGGCTGCATAGCTACAGACCAGTGCAGCGCCTAGCTAGGAGGCGCCACACTGTACAGTGCAGCGCCTGCGGGCTAGGCGCTGCACTCTATAGTGTGGCGCCTCCTAGCTAGGCGCTGCACAAACACTTAGCGAAATTTTTGCCTCAAACTGGAGGCATACCTTCTGTTGGTTGCTGGATACCTACAGACATGTGCAGCGCCTAGCACGGAGGCGCCACACTCTATCGTGCAGCGCCTGAGCGCTAGGCGTTGCACTATACAGTGCGGCGCCTCCAAGCTAGGCGCTGCACATGTCTGTAGCTATCCAGAAAAGCAACAGAAGTTTGGCTAGTTACAGACATGTGCAGCGCCTAGCTTCGAGGCGCCACACTCTATAGTGCAGCGCCTGCGACCTAGGCGTTGCACTGTAGAGTGCGGCGCCTCCGAGCTAGGCGCTGCACATGTCTGTACCTATCCAGAAAAGCAACAGAAGTTTGGCAAGTTACAGACATATGCAGCACCTAGCACGGAGGCGCCACACTCTATAGTGCAGCGCCTGCGAGCTAGGCGCTGCATATGTCTGTAGCTATCCAGAAAGCAACAGAAGTTTGGCTAGTTACAGACATATGCAGCGCCTAGCACGGAGGCGCCACACACTATAGTGCAGCGCCTGCGAGCTAGGCGTTGCACTGTAGAGTGCGGCGCCTCCGTGCTAGGCACTGCATATGTCTGTAGCTATCCAGAAAGCAACAGAAGTTTGGCTAGTTACAGACATATGCAGCGCCTAGCACGGAGGCGCCACACTCTATAGTGCAGCGCCTGCGTGCTAGGCGTTGCACTGTAGAGTGCGGCGCCTGCGTGCTAGGCGCTGCACAAACACTTAGCAATTTTTTTTGCCTGAAACTAGAGGCCTATCTACTGTGCCTCCTTCCCCCCTCTACTGGGTCTTTTTCAGCCACAGTTCTTTCAGCCACAGTTCAACAATTAGTATAACAAACATTCAGGTACGACATCATTTCTCCAAGTATAACAATTAGTATAAGAAACAAAGGGTTCACAAAAGACTTCATTTCATAGAAATGACCATCATAATAAGTTCCAGTTTACCATAGAGCTACCACCACTCCAAGTTCAGCGACATAAAAGGTACGACCACTCCAAGTTCAACGACATAACAAATCGCACTCGAAGTTCAACATTATAAAAAAACTAAGATGACTAGTGCTTTCCACGCTTGCTGGGTCCTCCCCCCCTCTTGACGCTTATCTTCTTCACCTTCCTAGGAAGAGGTACCCGCTCCGGCTCCGGCTCCGGCTCCGGTTCGACATCGTCATCCAAAGCCGCCATCCGCGAGGTGCCGACCGTCCTTTTGCCTCTTTGGGTGAAGTCTTCAGGTGTGTACTTGTTGATTTCCCTCCTAGGCTTCAACTCGTATGCAGACCGAGCCCGGTACGTCCCCAAGGTCATATCATCAGCAACCTATGCATCAACAAAAGATATGGAAAGACCGTGTGTGAGGATATAGTTAGCAATGCATCAACAAATGGATATATATCGTCATGCCATACCTCTTGGGTGACCCCACCCACATCCTCATCCGTGAAAGGTTCACCATGGCTCTGCCCCGAAGCGGGATCTGATGGTGTCGCCGACCTAGACCGTTCTGGTGATACATACTCGGGGTCACGACAACCGAAAAGGTTTGATAGCCGCCTTAAATTTTGGCCCTGGCGCTGCAACATGTACAAGTGAATGAGACATGGAACGTACCAACAAATGTTAAGTGCTAGTTTGAAGGAGATGTGAACCTTAATGAATTCTCGAAGTGCACCTTCCCCATCGCTTTTGCCAGCCGGGGTTGTTTCCAGAATAGTCTCGGTCTCGTCAGCTGCTTTCTTGATCTGGGCACGCTATGAACAGAAACGGTATCAAAGTGTTAGGCAAGCGAAGATGTGAAAAGTGCGAATGGAAAAGAAAAAAAGGCTAACCACAAAGTTCATCATTGGAGCTGAAGGGATCACCGAGTTGCCTTTCCTGACTAATGCGTTGTACTGGTGCTGGGCTACCTCATCAAAAACGGTGGGTTCTTCCAGAATCTCCTCAGCATACGCCGGCTGGCATACCTCCACGCGGGTACTTGCAAGAAACCATGCGAGATAGTTGTTGAACGCGATCGGGCAGTGCTCACGAAGCTGGGCTCGTTTTCCAGCCCTTGCTTGCTCCACACTAAGAGCGAACTGCACGACATACTTCCTGTGATGGCTGGCCCAATCCTTGATCTTCCGCTGCTTTTTCCTATCCAACCTGCAAGTTAGAAACAAGATATTAGCATCATCGAAACCGTCGAGAAGCTGCTAAGTGCTCAAGGTTAATTATATCTTACGCGTGTAGCAACTTGTCCGTGTCCTCCCACTCCGGCGGGTGTGGCTGGAACAAACCAAACTGGCGGAACACCCGATGTGGCAGGTGAAGCTCAACCGCCTAGTTGCATATCAGTGGGCACCGCATATGCCAGAGATCCCTATCCCTAATGCACATCGGATTAAGCCTGAACTCTATAGGGTTACCAAAACTCTCTCCTTTTCCATACGGCTCCCATTCCACCTGCAAAATGGGATTGAATGCAAAATTGATATCGAGTGAAGATACAAGCATGATAATCACTTATGCAAGGTCGGTTCACCTGCTCAGGCGTGATCGCGTCCAGCTCACTCTTGTACAACTTGTACATTACAGAGGGATCATCCGTCGTCTCATTTAACACATCCCACTTGTAAGCCCAAGTGGGGAGCCGTAGTGGGTCGTCTTTATCGTCCCAATCCTCGTACTTCACGGTCTTAGGTCGTCCAACCGGCAGACGCTCCCAGCTCCATATGGAAAGTGCGAGCAGACAACCACCAATACCTCCAGTGTGCCTACAACTGGCATCGTCCAACTGCACATAAAAAAGAACATGGTCAAATTTGCCGCAAGAGCGCATTGATAATGTATCAATGAAGTGAAAAGGAAACAACTTCATACCTGTCGATACAAGTAAGCTAGTGTCGCCGAACCCCAACTCCATTTGCTATCGAAGACGGTCAACGCCTTCAGCCACATCCATGGAGCATTCTTGCCTGTGCCATCAACAAACATTGTCCTCGATACCACGTACCACATGTAGACACGAGCATAAGTCTTCACCATGTCCTCATTAGCATCATCGGGGCAATGAGCGAAGTGCGATGATATCCACGTGAAAGTAGCGCCCGCTGCGACTCTTTCCTTCTTCTTATCTTCCCTTTCTGGCTCCCGAGGCTCCGGAGGAACCATACCGATAAGGGCTTGCATCTGCGCGCGCCACCCTTCAAAATCGGTGTTCATACATAAAGGATTGCCATCGATAGGAAGACCCGTGATCATAGCGATATCCTGCAGCGTCACGGTCATCTCCCCGGTCCGAAGATGGAAAGTGTGTGTCTCCGGCCTCCAATGATCAATAAGCGCGGTGAGTGCTGCAGCATTGTTGGGTGGCGTCGACCGGCGGACCAACTCAATGAAAGGGAGAAGTCCTGCCTCCCTAACATAAGGTGTGTACCGCTCATCATAGCTCATCCCTCCAAGGCTGATCCCGTGAGACCGAAGCTTCAGAGGTGCAAGCTCCTACAAACAAACAAATCATAACATTACATATGGGGCATTTGTGTTTGAACAAACATACGAAATTCATAACACCGACCACTTTCGGTATTACCCGCTGCTGCACCGACATAGCGTACGACCGGTGTTGATGGTCCCAGTGATCATCGAGAAGCCAAACCATCCTAACAATTTCAACAAAGCATTCTTGTCAACACGATTATCTTTTCAATTCAAAAAAACTAAAGTAGGCCTACTACATGCAAGATCCAAAGCATATGGTGCTTCCCCCTACTTGGGCCTACTTCATACAAATAACATGTCAATCTATGCATCCAAACTATAACATGTCAATCTACTTCTCCATACAAATAACATGTCAATCTACTTCTCCATACAAAAAACATGTCAATCTATGTATCCAAACTATATAAATAACATGTCAACCTATCTATCCAAACCACATTCTAATCTAACAAGGGTTCCCCAAATCTAATATATGCAAGATTCAAACAAAAGTTGCCCAAATCTAATACATGCAAGATTCAAACAAGGGTTCCCCAATTCTTAAAAATATACTATTTTCTATGGATAGAACGAAGGGGATCGGAGGAGAGTACCTTCCACGATGGATTGGTGAACAAATGCACGGACCAAATCGTCGGATCGAAAAGATTTGGGAGAGGGGATTGAGAGGGGGAGTGCAGATGGTCGCCGCCCTTTTTTCTGTAACTGCCAATGGGGAGGGTGGGGGAGGAGAGGGCTGGCGCGTTTGCATATAAGTCACAGTGCAGCGCCTAGCCGCTAGGCGCTGCACATTACACGTGCAACGCCTAGCCCGCAGGCGCTGCACTGTACAGGTGCAGCGCCTAGCTCGGAGGCGTTGCACTGCTGGGTGCGGGCCCGTGGGCTGCCACGGTGGACAGTGGTGCAACGCCCCGGAGCTAGGCGCTGCACCGTAGGGTGTGGCGCCGGCGTGGCGGGCGCTACACAAAAGGGTCAGGGGTGTGAAATAGTTTCGCAACCAGTTCATTCTGTGATTTGCTTTCGATTGTAGGTCAAAATTGTCAAATTTGCCTGCGCACAACCGCGAGGAAAAGCTACAAGCCAAAAGGTTTGCTCCCGACACGACATCTATTTGAGGGACAAACTTTTTCGGACGAAGGAAGTATTAGATTAGCTATATGTGACATAGAAAGATCTTATAAACTAGCAGTCGGTTATATTATTAATTAGGGACCCTGTATTATATACAGACAAATCTAAGACATGAATTTTGGTCGTAGGGAGTATATTTTTCTTGAGTTGAAAAAAGGAATAAAAGAGAGAAGAGAAGCGAGTTATAGATTAAGCTTTAGCAGTTGCTTCAGAAAATATTGTAAAAATGTGAGATGGGCCATATGTCAATAAAGTAGTACTTCTTTATAGTTAACTATTGTACATGTTGCCTATTAGATTAGCTATATGTGACATGGAAAGATCTTATAACTAGCAGCTGGTTTTATTATTAACTAGGGACCCTGTATTTAAGAGGTGCCTCAAAAAAATACTTCCATCAGTTACTTTCTTTCATGTCCATCGGATCAATATCCAACGGCCTCAATCATGTTGCAGACTGTTCATCTTCTTCCCCCCGGCAGGCAGTTCCTCCTCCCCGCGGCCTACCCCGCCCATTCACGGCCGACGGTGCGCGGCCCGCCCTCCCCTCAACCTCCCACATACTGAAATTGTTGAACAACACCCCAGCCATCCCTCTAAGCCCTGCACCACCGATCAAAACCCTGGGTGATCCCCCGCATCCTCCACCCCTAAGAATCCCCCTAAGATAGATAGCGGGATAATTCTTCTCCGGTGAGGTTGGGAAGAAGGAAGGAAGGAAGAAGAAAAAAGTGGCTGGTGCAACATAAAAGTTCAGAGAAATAGCAAAATCGTACTTCCTCCGTTCCAAAATATAGTGCATCATCGGTTTCCGCGCTTCAACTTTGACCATAAATTTAACCAACGAGACCGACTGCGGTGAGAGCAAAATTTATACCAATGAATTCGTATTCAAAAGAACTTCTTAATTATATAATTTTTGATTCCGCCGTAGTTGGTCTCGTTGGTTAAATTTATGGTCAAAGTTGAACCTCGAAAAGCGCGAACACACTATATTTTAGAACGGAGGAAGTATTAATTAACCATGCTCTATCTTTTGCCGACTTAAAATGATCAAACTTGAAGAAAAATTCGAGCAAAGAATATCTGGACCAACTGCACGACATACCTTAAAAAAGAAAAGAAAAGAAAAACTAGCATGCATGAGGAGTCAATTATATACTCCAGTACACACTAGGCAGCACAAATTGGAGCGTGACAGCGCCACCCCATTTTAACTTTGTCCTGTCTTCTGCACGGAGGAGAACGGCTACCTATGTGACCGCGAACCTACACACAAGCCGATCGAGATCGCTGTGCGCACAACCGCGACGAAAAGCTACAACCAAAAGGTTTGCTCCCGACACGACATCTACTCGGCACATCCCGTCCGGCAGCCCCACGCGACAGCGAGCGACGGCATACAGCTCCCCATGCCGACACACCTCTCTTTCTTTCTTTGGTCGTCGCGGCCTTTCGCCGTCCTCCGCCGCTGGCGATCGGCCTGAGCTTGGCCCGTGAACAGTGCGCGCAGCACGGGCGAGGCCAGCCACCCCACCCCATCCGGTCCGGGAAGGAAATCACTACGGATACACAGTACGCGGCGTACTAGTACGTGCGTACGTAGCCCGGGCATGGCGCAGTTTGCATGTACGAAGAGGAGCACGGCGCCGGCGATCACATGATTCGAACTGGCCGTTCCAACAGTGCAGCCGGCCGGGACGACAGAAAAGATGGCGCTGGCGTAATACTGTAGCGCACAGCCGGTGCCGGTACGTACCTCTCCTTGGTAGCACTACCTTTTCGATAAGAAATGCGACTCGCTGTACCACTCACTGCACCCGACGTACCCAGCCGGCAACTGCCAAAGAAGACACGGGACAAAACGGCCGAACCCCCAACTGCAATTAGGGCTGCAAAAAAAAGCTCGAGGCTCGTGAGCCGCTCGAGATCGACTCGTTTTTTGACTCGACTCGAGATCGACTCGAAAAAAAACAAGCTGAGTTTTAACACTTTATGTAGCTCGACCGAGAAACGAGCCGATCTTGAGCCAATGTTGGCTCGGTCGATTTAGCTCGATAGCTCGACAGAATATCATTATGTTAAATAATCATGTCATATATTAAATGGAAATAAGATAATTTATTATCATACATGTTGTCCATAATTTTTCTTCATTTTATTTACCAACGAACATGAAAACTTAATTAAGTGCAGAGAAGATTTAGGCCTAATTATGGCACATGGTCGACTATGTGTTAAATATCCTATATTTTTGGCAAAGGTTCCCAATATATTTACCTTAATTTTTTTGTTATTCATCCATAGATTTATATTTTTTACCATCTCATTTAGCTCGAAACTAGCTCGAGATCGACTCGAGATCGTTATAAGCTGAGCACGAGTCATGTTCTACAGCTCGATCATGAGCTTCACTAAGTTTGAGCTCGCTCGAATTTTCATATAAGTTGAGCTGAGCCAACTCCAACTCGCTCGAGCTCGACTCGTTTGCAGGCCTAACTGCAATCGACGCATGCACGCACCTGTGCGTCCGTAGGCAGGATACCTCCGAGCAGCTAGCTAGCGGGTCGAGGCATCAACCGGCGAGCCGGAGATCATATTGTACGTACTAGGCGGTAGGCGCACGCCATATACCCCGTTGTTTGTCGATCGGTTATTCGACCTCCTAGTCTGGCCCCGGCGCCACGTACGTACGGGCGCGGGGCGTATATGGCGGCATCGCACCTTTCAACTTTCTTCAAAACCATACACCAAGCCATACGAATGATGTGCTACACTATCCACCCCTCACGGAGAAAAAAAAACATTACATAAAGACGAGACATGGTAAAAGGGTATAAATGTGGACAGCTATTCAAAACCATACACCAAGGTCACCCGCAAAACAAAAAAACAAAAACAAAAAACCACACACCAAGGCATTTATACGATCGATCTAATACTAGACTATCACCCCTCACGAAAAAAGCATCACATATAGACGTGGTCAAAGGGTACAAATGTGGACATCTACTTTACTCGCAAAGAAAATGTGGACAGCTAGCTATTCCACAAAAAAAGTGAAAAAAAAACTACACCTGTTGAGCGGCTGAGACATATTTTTTCTGTTAATGAAAATCGGAGAGGAAGGCCTCTCGGTCTCTTTCTTAGAAAAATGAAAAGAAAATTTGAGTTGCTCTCTAATCTTGAACTTTGTCGCTGCTCAGTCACAGCACCTGTACCACGGGAAGCACAAATGCCGGTGTGCAAACGCATGAAAGAACGGAGCACATCGCCTCTCCATGAGGCCGTTGGAAACAAACTTTATAGTAAACAGCTAGAAGAGGTGAGGCCATGAATGCAGCCTGAACATATGACGTCGGGGGCACCGTCCGGCTTGTCACGATTCATATCCCTTCGTTGCTAGACCAGAAGAGCAAGAAGAATGACAACAACTTCGGTAGTTAGCACCACATCTCTACTACGCCATGTCGAATCTAACACTCATTCAAGACGAACACCCACAAGCCCCTAGCTTAAGCTAGGAGGTCATCAATGAGACAGACAGAGGATCGAGGGCCTTTGTTCCAAGAAGTGCCGACACCAGCTCGACCAAGCCGGCAAGACTGTTTTCAGGCCCAGTCACACAACCGAAGGAGAAATGATTGGATTGAGGGAGACAGATGCATCTTATCGAGAGCTCAACACCATCGCCGGAGCTAAAGCGGTCGATAAGCCCTGAAGCTCAAAGGCCAATGGTTGGCAAAAGGAAGATAGAACATGGCTAATGCTTAGATCTAGAGGAGAGGAGACGAAAATGTACTGATTATAGTGAGAGTAAATTCGCCCAACCCATCAAACTTTTGTGGGAAAGGTAACTATAGAGTGGTGACGTGAAGAGACCGAAGTGGATACTACACACATGAAATGTCATTATGTAGAAATGAAAAAAAAGGCAAGCGTTCACTTATATTTTTAGCTTCATGGCCATATATGGGGACAGATATGGGGCAAGGATGCGGGAAGTGGTTGGTAAGCAGCGGAAGGAATGGGTTGTTTGTATGGTAACTTATAAAAATGCTCATCAATTTTCAGACAGGTAGTACCCCACTCCCCCCTCCCTCGGCCTTGGATAGATGGTCTAATTGACACGACAAGGTGGAAAGGGTTGCAGGTGGATGGGTATGTGTGAGAGGACAAAAGAGCAAAGAAGATCGACACGACAACGATCAAAAGAGAAGGGGCGGACGAGGCGGTGACACGAGAGGGGTGAAAAGAGGGGGGGGGGGGGTCACACTTCACACCCTAGCTGTTTTCAAGATGAAAACGACTTCAACGGCAACCAAAGAACAAGATATGCGGCTAAAAAAAGCGGAATAGATAATTTCCGAACGTTCGGAATTTAAACATGCTAATCCGAACTGTTTTCATGGCAACTTTAGTTAGGGGCGATATTGACAAACGTGGCAATTTTTTGACAAAAAATTGAACTAGAACAAAGTTGCCATGTGTTAACAACTAAAGTTGCCACCTTGCAGTAATTAAAGTTGCCATCAAAAAATGTTTAGGGTGACATGCTTAAATTCCGAACGTTCGGGACTTATTGAGGTCCAAAAAAAAGAACAAGATATGACAGGGCCTGGCCCGGGCCCACCGGTCAGCAACTCCCCGAGCCTTGGCCTACACACATGTTCGGTTAGGAAAGCGCCGTCGCAATGGAAGGCGACCGATCGAGGATGGCAGCAGCACGGCAGTAGCAGCAAACGTCGCGCTCCATCGAGCACAACGCCTTTGCTGGCTTGCCCCGCTTTGCCATCGCTCCGGTCCAGATCGCCACGACACTGACAGACACAGACGCGGACACCACGCGCTCGCTTCACATCACGCCGTGGAAGCCTGGAAGGGACCGGAGAGCTGGCCTGCACCTATCTCGCCTCGTCCCACGGCCGTGGCCAGTCATGTCAACATCTCCCACCGCCACCACCCCCTCGCCGTGGATCCAGCTCACCATATGAAACAACAGCATATATGTCTTTGTGCTTGGTTCCGACGCCGACGGACCACACACATGTTTCAGAGAAAAGAAGATTCAGACATTCATTCTTCCCAGGACTTGCAGCAACGAATCGCCATGGATTCTCTGAGCCACAGTTACTACGTCATCATCATAATTGGTGGTTGCCAACACAATGAAAAAAAAGGAAAAACTGTTCATGGATCACACAAACAATCACCACTCCTATTCTGGGAGCTCTAATAATCGGAGAAGAACTGAAGCTGCCTGCATCCAGGCTGCGGCTATTCGCCTTTCGGAGTTTGCCGCCATGCTATCTACGCTCTCTGAGAATCGCCACCGTGCTGCGCTGCGCTCCTCCCGGCTGAACGTACAAGTGGCAAAACAGCTTCCTTCATCCTAGCTCAGTAGGCTATCGCCGCTCGTGTCCGTTAGTATGGGAGTAAATAGCACTGGCGGTCTAAGAACTTGCACCGCGGGTGCACTTCAGTCATACTACTTGCAAACCGGAAAAACCCGTCCGCGTTGCGGGTGCAATCAAGTCACACTACTTGCAAACCGGAAAAACCCGTCACAGAACTTGCGTTGCGGGTGCAATCAAGTCACACATGCCAGCTGAACCACGCCGACGCCCGGTTTTTTCTGTTCTTTTGCACAAAAGTCCTTCCCAATATTGTGTGAGCGCCGTATTGCAAAGTCGCCAGGTTTATAACCGAATCGAACCCTAGTTCCCAAATCGAAACGAAATCCCTAGTTTAAATGGGTGATATTGAGGTCAGAAGATGCATATTGTTAGGTGGAATAAACAGGTAAACTGGAAGTGTCTAGCCAACAATGCTAGGGGGAAAATCACGAAACTGGCACTTATATTCGAAAAGTGGATGTGACCAGATACCTAACTGATTCTAAAATGACTAGCAAGCTTTTTTCAGAAGACGAAATGAAACGAGTAACCTTATGCTTGAACAGAAACCTACAAACCTGAAAGACTCATTTTCAGTGTGTCTGAGTGCCCCAGCTGCATCACGGTAGAAAACATGGCTCATCAACTCGACTTTCTAGGGGTAGTAGCTTAATGCAAAATAAATAAATAAATAAAAATTGGTCCGCATAGTGATGTCGCTCTCAACAAATATAGAGGATCATGCGTCTCAATGATGGCGGGTCCTGGTGGCATGGTGCAGCAGAGTCTCGGTGTCGGATGCGTCTTGTGGACGTGCGTAGGGAGCTGACATTGTCTGGCGTCGTGGTGGCGTCGACGGCAAGCCTGAGATGGTCGATGCGTCAGTACCTGCTCTGAAAATGGATCGGTGGAAGACGTAGGCGACAGACTCTGAGAGTGTGTCGGACCGGTGTGTGCCCCAGACCCGGGAAGCAGCTTGATGGGGGCCTCCGGATTTAGATGTTAGGCTTTGGTGCGAGGTCTGTTTGGTATTCGGCTCGGACTATCAGCACCCCTTCATCAACTAGATATGAGTAGCCACAGATATTGCCAAGATGATGGCTTCAGACTTACTGATGTACTACTTTGTAAGGTCTTTATAAATAATTAATAAAATGGCTGCATGCATTGCCCAGATGCAGAGACCGAGGTCATCCTTCTTTTCAAAAAATAAATAAATAAAGAGGATCATACTAAGGATCTGTCTACATATGGGCATACTATTTAGGAGATCAAAACACTACTTCAAACTCTCGATAAGTTTAAGGTAAGCTGGGTGCGTCGCTTTGCGAATAGCGTGGCATATGTAATGGCTAGGGAAGATTGCACCAAGAAACTTTGTAAAATTTGGCTCCATGTTTCACCGGAGTGTCTCGACTCTGTGGTAGCTTGGGAGATTGCTGAGATTTGAATAAAATGCAATAAATCCAACTAAAGAAAAAGAGCTTTCAAATATTTGCCGGGATTTCAGACTTGTTGCCCTCAACAAATAATGTTTCGTGGATGTGTTTTTCTTGGGTGCAACAATGTCCGCGTACTACAACACAACTGGCCCATCAATAATTCTCTTCGTAGCTCCGTCACACCCCACATGGTGCAACCGTGCGACGTACTATAACCTTCTTTTAGAAAACAGAGCCGTAGTAAACATGCACTCCGATTTGTCGCCTCTGCAGCGGGAACGTACGTGCGTACGCCCACATATACTGCCTGCACAACATTGCATGTACACATATATAGCTACACGTAATGGTTCTGCCGTGCGAGTTGCATAATTACTTCGATGCAAAAAAAAGAGTTGCATAATTACTGGCCGAGATAGCCGTAGAAGCACGGTGTACAGTGCCTAGCTAAGTGGTGCAGTAATAATATCACGAGCGAGCTCAGCACGTACTACCTGGCTACAAGTGGTCTATATATCGCTTTGTTGTGCCGAGATCACGTGCATGCATGAGTAGCTGGTTCACGGACCGGCAGAATGGACTAATCTGACCTCGAGACCAAAGTATTTCACAAACAGAACTGTTCGGAAAAAAAATTCTTTCAGCTGACCCTTTTGTGTAGCACCCAACAACTAGGCGTCACATTACACTGTGCAGGAGCTACATCTGGCCAGTGTGACACACATTTACTGCCTAAAAATTTTTAAATCAATGTGCAGCGCCTGGGGACTAGGCGCTACAGAGCTGCCTCTGCCCGCGGATTCCATGGCTAATGTGAAGCTGGATTCTGAAGCTCCAATCACATGGCACACGGCTTGTTCATCAACGTACGTATAGGTAGTAGCTTTTGTTAATTTGACAGGACACACATGTAGAGTAGACTAGAATTGACGAGACGATCGGTCATCAAGTCAGTGCAGATCGACTGCAGTACATGCATGCACGCGCGGGACTAGCTCGGCTGAGCAGTGTGCACGCCATGGCCCATGCAGGTTGACACGTCCTCCTCCTCTCTTTGACCGTCAACAACGGAGTTCGTCTAGGCTTCTCTCCCTTGCAGAGTGCATCGAGGCGCAGTGCATGTAGCTTGATGACATTAAGCTGTGTAGCACCCAGACGTCAGGCATTATACTATACAGTGTAGCTCCTAACTTTCAGTCGCTGCACACTGACTTAGTAATTTTCAGGCAGCAGATGTGTGCCACGTTGGTCAGATGTATAGCGCCTGAAAGTCAGGCGCTGTATAGTGTAGTGTGGCGTCTGGATGTCGGGCACTACACAAAAGGGCCAGTTTTGTGATTTTTTTTTGAAAAGTTTAGTTTGTGAAATACTTTCGTCTCGAGGTCAGATTTGTCAAATTTGCCTCGCGGACCCATCATCATGCATGCATGCATGCAAAGCTAGCTAGGGTAGGGTTGGCGAGGGACGATCCCATCATCGAGAGAGGTTTAATTTCAGTTTACTACCTCTGTTTCTAAATATAAAACCCTTTAAATATTTTAATACGAACTACATTTGAAAAAGACAAATTCTAAATTCTAAATTTACATATTCTGCTTCGTATGTAGTTAATCTCTAAAAAGCCTTGTATTTAGAAAGCGGAGGGAGTATGATTATGTGGATGTATGCCTGTGTGCACACGTGGCCGTGTACACGTACTTTGCTCGTGCGTGTTCAGTTCAACTGGTGTTGTGTAGCCACGCCAGCGTCTCGACCACTCATCACCACTAGTAGAAAAAGGGCCTATTGTCCCGGTTGGTAAGGGCCTTTTGTCCCTATTTTTGAACCGGGACTAAAGGGTCGTTACTAATGCCCTAACTCTTTAGTCCCGGTTCTTACAAGAACGGGACAGATGGGCCTCCACGTGGCCGGTGCGGCGAGCCCAGGCAGGAGGGCCTTTGGTCCCGGTTGGTGGCACTAACCGGGACCAATAGGCATCCATGCGTCAGCATTTCAGGAGTTGGGGTTTTTGTTTTTTTGAAAGGAGGGGGGGGGGTTGGGGGTTTTGGGGAGTTAATTTAGGTGTTTCATATATTGCGTTAGCTAGCTAATTAATAGAGAGAAGTGTCCTCTCTTATCTCCGTGCTTGGTCGACGCTACGTACTATATACGTATGGAGAGGACTAGACACGCTAGCTAGTAATCAAATGAAGGAAACAGAAGATCGTCATGAACATATGCATACAGAGAGAAGTGATATCGACCACCTCTCCTTCTCCGAGAGATTGGTCGAACAACAAGTTCTCGTATATCTATCCGACACTACCGGCTACATATATACAATAATTATCTCTTACAATATAATCTCCTAATTAAATTGTAAGAACACAGGGTCCACATAGTATTCTCCGTTTTCAGTGATCACGTGGTCAAGGAAGAATGCCGCCAATTCCTCTTGAATTGCTCGCATACGATCTGGTGCTAGGAGTTCATCCCGCTTCCGAAACATCTAATTTGAAGGGGGTCAATACATATATATATATATATGAATAAATGAAACTCAACACAAATGATGGTAATAAAATAAAATTGTGAATATTATTGCTTACGCACTTCATATTGTTCGTCAGAGTAGCCCCGCTCACAGGTCGTGTAGCGGATGGACTCGCAAACGTAGTATCCACAGTAATTATTCCCGGGTTCCTGCCACAACCACTTTACAAGAAATAGAGGTCAATCAAACTGATAAGCAAGCATGCTAAATGGTATTGATGAAACTAGCGCTTGAATCACTAGGAGATGCGCGGAACATGCTACTATAGTACTTAATTTCGGGTGTTTAAATTGCAGCTTCTTCGGCAGTCCCGGAGCTTTTTTGGTGAATTTTCTCCAAACCCTGCCAGACAAATAAAACAATTACTTGATATCAGGAAATGAACAAAGTTGCTGATATGGTGGATAATGATCGATTTAACTTACTTCTCGAGCATTTGAGTCATGTCCGCATAGTCCTGGGGATCTTTTGGTCTCGAGTCTAAGACGGTTACTACTCCCTGCTCAAGCTTAATGTCTAGGAGAATATAGTGGAAGCTGCGCACGCATGCATAAGTCATCAATTACATTACTATAACCTGGACTAATAAGGGAAACCGAATATGCACAAGACAGTAACACTAACTTGAAGTTGTAAGGAAAGAGTATTATATCTTTGTTTTCATTTATAACCAACGATCGTAGCAAGTTGGCCTCGGTATTTTTGGCATGATATTTAACCTCAGTTGCATCTATGAGATTTGTGTTAATGAACCCAATATCACCGATTTGTCTTTTCTTCAATTCGGCGATCTTCAATCTGCATAATATAGTGATGATAATTATAAATACATGCAATGAAAGAGCTGACCTATATAGAGAGACTTAATGACAGAAGTAGTACTACTTACAGACAGTAGCAAGTGACCGTTGATTTATCGAGGGCCTTTTGATTGAAAAACTGGAAGAACTCCTCAAATGGAACATTCAACAGTTCAATTCCAACGAGGTCATGCTCCGGTTTAACTCTCAGCGTCAAAGTATCCCTCCCCCCAGACTCTCTGCAGGTTTTCATGTACCAATCATGTAATCTTCGCATCATCGTTGTTAGAGATCTTTCATCTTTGATGAGAGGCTTCCCGTAATGGTATTTGTGTTTGTCCACCTCCAAGATATCATAATGTACATCGTCGGGCAGGTAATCTCCAAGATTGCTATAACCGGGCACCATCCTCGGATCATTAGCGACGATGTCGCTAGACACCTTGAGCGGGGGGCACGATTGGTTCGCTTGTTCACCGAGCTGGGCAATTTTTTGTCGAAAATATGCCCTAGAGGCAATAATAAATGGTTATTATTATATTTCTTTGTTCATGATAATTGTCTATTGTTCATTCTATAATTGTGTTATCCGGAAATCGTAATACATGTGTGAATACATAGACCACAACGTGTCCCTAGTAAGCCTCTAGTTGACTAGCTCGTTGATCAACAGATAGTCATGGTTTCCTGACTATGGACATTGGATGTCATTGATAACGGGATCACATCATTAGGAGAATGATGTGATGGACAAGACCCAATCCTAAGCATAGCTCAAAGATCGTGTATTTCGTTTGCTAGAGCTTTTCCAATGTCAAGTGTCTTTTCCTTAGACCATGAGATCGTGCAACTCCCGGATACCGTAGGAGTGCTTTGGGTGTGCCAAACGTCACAACGTAACTGGGTGACTATAAAGGTACACTACAGGTATCTCCGAAAGTGTCTGTTGGGTTGGCACGGATCGAGACTGGGATTTGTCACTCCGTATGACGGAGAGGTATCTCTGGGCCCACTCGGTAATGCATCATCATAATGAGCTCAATGTGACTAAGGAGTTAGTCACGGGATCATGCATTGCGGTACGAGTAAAGAGACTTGCCGGTAACGAGATTGAACAAGGTATTGGGATACCGATGATCGAATCTCGGGCAAGTAACATACCGATTGACAAAGGGAATTGTATACGGGATTGATTGAATCCTCGACATCATGGTTCATCCGATGAGATCATCGTGGAACATGTGGGAGCCAACATGGGTATCCAGATCCCGCTGTTGGTTATTGACCGGAGAGGCGTCTCGGTCATGTCTGCATGTCTCCCGAACCCGTAGGGTCTACACACTTAAGGTTCGGTGACGCTAGGGTTGTAGAGATATGAGTATGCGGAAACCCGAAAGTTGTTCGGAGTCCCGGATGAGATCCCGGATGTCACGAGGAGTTCCAGAATGGTCCGGAGGTGAAGAATTATATATAGGAAGTCAAGTTTCGGCCAACGGGAAAGTTTCGGGGGTCACCGGTATTGTACCGGGACCACCGGAAGGGTCCCGGGGGTCCACCGGGTGGGGCCACCTATCCCGAAGGGCCCATGGGCTGAAGTGGGAAGGGAACCAGCCCTTAGTGGGCTGGGGCACCCCCAATGGGCCTCCCCCCGCGCCTATGGTTGGAAACCCTAGGGTGGGGGGGCGCCCCACTTGCCTTGGGGGGCAAGTCTCCCCCCTGGCCGCCGCCCCCCATGCAGATGGGTTCCTGGCCGGCGCCCCCCCCTCCCAGGGGGCCTATATAAAGGGGGGGAGGGCGGGCAGCAGTACTACAACCTTTGGCGCCTCCCTCCTCCCCTGCAACACCTCTCCCTCTCGCAGAAGCTCGACGAAGCCCTTCCGAGATCCCGCTACATCCACCACCACGCCGTCGTGCTGCTGGATCTCCATCAACCTCTCCTTCCCCCTTGCTGGATCAAGAAGGAGGAGATGTCGCTGCTCCGTACGTGTGTTGAACGCGGAGGTGCCGTCCGTTCGGCAATCGGTCATCGGTGATTTGGATCACGGCGAGTACGACTCCATCAACCTCGTTCATTGGAACGCTTCCGCTCGCGATCTACAAGGGTATGTAGATGCACTCCTTTCCCCTCGTTGCTAGTATACTCCATAGATGGATCTTGGTGATGCGTAGGAAATTTTAAAATTCTTCTACGATCCCCAACAGTGGCATCATGAGCCAGGCCTATGCGTAGTTACTATGCACGAGTAGAACACAAAGCAGTTGTGGGCGTAGATGCTGCCAATTCTTCTTGCCGCTACTAGTCTTATCTTGATTCGGCGGTATTGTGGGATGAAGCGGCCCGGACCGACCTTACACGTACGCTTACGTGAGACAGGTTCCACCGACTGACATGCACTAGTTGCATAAGGTGGCTAGCGGGTGTCTGTCTCTCCCACTTTAGTCGGAACGGATTCGATGAAAAGGGTACTTATGAAGGGTAAATAGAAATTGGCATATCACGTTGTGGTTTTACGTAGGTAAGAAACGTTCTTGCTAGAAACCTATTCAAGCCACGTAAAAAGTTGCAACAACAATTAGAGGACGTCTAACTTGTTTTTGTAGCATGTGCTATGTGATGTGATATGGCTAGAAGATGTGATGAATGATATATGTGATGTATGAGATTGATCATATTCTTGTAATAGGAATCACGACTTGCATGTCGATGAGTATGACAACCGGCAGGAGCCATAGGAGTTGTCTTTATTATTTTGTATGACCCGCGTATCATTGAATAACGCCATGTAAATTACTTTACTTTATTGCTAAACGCGTTAGCCATAGAAGTATAAGTAATTGTTGGTGTGACAACTTCATGAAGACACAATGATGGAGATCATGATGATGGAGATCATGGTGTCATGCCGGTGACGAAGATGATCATGGTGCCCCGAAGATGGAGATCAAAGGAGCAAAATGATATTGGCCATATCATGTCACTATTTGATTGCATGTGATGTTTATCATGTTTTGCATCTTATTTGCTTAGAACAACGGTAGTAAGTAAGATGATCCCTTATAATAATTTCAAGTAAGTGTTCCCCCTAACTGTGCACCGTTGCGAAGGTTCGTTGTTTCGAAGCACCACGTGATGATCGGGTGTGATAGATTCTAACGTTCGCATACAACGGGTGTTGACGAGCCTAGCATGTACAAACATGGCCTCGGAACACACGCAATACACTTAGGTTGACTTGACGAGCCTAGCATGTACAGACATGGCCTCGGAACACGGAGGACCGAAAGGTCGAGCATGAGTCGTATAGAAGATACGATCAACATGGAGATGTTCACCGATCTTGACTAGTCCGTCTCACGTGATGATCAGACACGGCCTAGTTAACTTGGATCATGTTTCACTTAGATGACTAGAGGGATGTCTATCTGAGTGGGAGTTCATTGAATAATTTGATTATATGAACTTAATTATCATGAACTTAGTCTAAAATCTTTACAATATGTCTTGTAGATCAAATGGCCCACGTTGTCCTCAATTTCAACGCGTTCCTAGAGAAAACCAAGCTGAAAGATGATGGCAGCAACTATACGGATTGGGTCCGGAACCTGAGGATCATCCTCATAGCTGCCAAGAAAGATTATGTCCTAGAAGCACCACTAGGTGAAGCACCAATCCCAGAGAACCAAGACGTTATGAACGCTTGGCAATCACGTGCTGATGATTACTCCCTCGTTCAGTGCGGCATGCTTTACAGCTTAGAACCGGGGCTCCAAAAGCGTTTTGAGAAGCATGGAGCATATGAGATGTTCGAAGATCTGAAAATGGTTTTCCAAGCTCATGCCCGGGTCGAGAGATATGAAGTCTCCGACAAGTTCTTCAGCTGTAAAATGGAGGAGAATAGTTCTGTTAGTGAGCACATACTCAGAATGTCTGGGTTACACAACCGCTTGTCTCAGCTGGGAGTTAATCTCCCGGATGACGCGGTCATTGACAGAATCCTTCAGTCGCTTCCACCAAGCTACAAGAGCTTTGTGATGAACTTCAATATGCAAGGGATGGAAAAGACCATTCCTGAGGTATATTCAATGCTGAAATCAGCGGAGGTGGAAATCAGAAAAGAACATCAAGTGTTGATGGTGAATAAAACCACCAAGTTCAAAAAGGGCAAGGGTAAGAAGAACTTCAAGAAGGACGGCAAGGGAGTTGCCGTGCCCGGTAAGCCAGTTGCCGGGAAGAAGTCAAAGAATGGAACCAAGCCCGAGACAGAGTGCTTTTATTGCAAGGGAAGTGGTCACTGGAAGCGGAACTGCCCCAAATACTTAGCGGACAAGAAGGCCGGCAACACCAAAGGTATATGTGATATACATGTAATTGATGTGTACCTTACCAGTACTCGTAGTAGCTCCTGGGTATTTGATACCGGTGTGGTTGCTCATATTTGTAACTCAAAACAGGAACTACGGAATAAACGGAGACTGGCGAAGGACGAGGTGACGATGCGCGTCAGGAATGGTTCCAAGGTCGATGTGATCGCCGTCGGCACGCTACCTCTGCATCTACCTACGGGATTAGTTTTAAACCTCAATAATTGTTATTTAGTGCCAGCTTTGAGCATGAACCTTGTAGCTGGATCTCGTTTAATTCGAGATGGCTACTCATTTAAATCCGAGAATAATGGTTGTTCTATTTATATGAGAGATATGTTTTATGGTCATGCCCCGCTGGTTAATGGTTTATTCTTGATGAATCTCGAACGTGATGTTACACATATTCATAGTGTGAATACCAAAAGATGTAAAGTTGATAACGATAGTCCCACATACTTGTGGCACTGCCGCCTTGGTCACATTGGTGTCAAGCGCATGAAGAAGCTCCATGCAGATGGACTTTTGGAGTCTCTTGATTACGAATCATTTGACACGTGCAAACCATGCCTCATGGGTAAGATGACCAAGACTCCGTTCTCCGGAACAATGGAGCGAGCAACCAACTTATTGGAAATCATACATACCGATGTGTGCGGTCCAATGAGTGTGGAGGCTCGCGGAGGATATCGTTATGTTCTCACTCTCACTGATGACTTAAGTAGATATGGGTATGTCTACCTAATGAAACACAAGTCTGAAACCTTTGAAAAGTTCAAGGAATTTCAGAGTGAGGTTGAGAATCAACATGACAGAAAAATAAAATTCTTACGATCAGATCGTGGTGGAGAATATTTAAGTCACGAATTTGGTGCGCACTTAAGGAAATGTGGAATCGTTTCACAACTCAGGCCGCCCGGAACACCTCATTGAAACGGTGTGTCCGAACGTCGTAATCGCACTCTATTGGATATGGTGCGATCTATGATGTCTCTTACCGATTTACACAATAGATCGCACCATATCCAATAGAGTGCGATTACGACGTTCGGACACACCGTTTCTCTGAGGTGTTCCAGGCGGCGTGAGTTGTGAAACTATTCCACATTTCCTTAAGTGTGTACCAAACTCGTGACTCAAATATTCTCCACCACGATCTGATCGTAAGAATTTTATTTTCCTGTCACGTTGATTCTCAACCTCACTCTGAAATTCCTTGAACTTTTCAAAGGTTTCAGACTTGTGTTTCATTAGGTAGACATACCCATATCTACTTAAGTCATCAGTGAGAGTGAGAACATAACGATATCCTCCGCGAGCCTCAACACTCATTGGACCGCACACATCGGTATGTATAATTTCCAATAAGTTGGTTGCTCGCTCCATTGATCCGGAGAACGGAGTCTTGGTCATCTTACCCATGAGGCATGGTTCGCATGTGTCAAATGAATCGTAATCAAGAGACTCCAAAAGTCCATCTGCATGGAGCTTCTTCATGCGCTTGACACCAATGTGACCAAGGCGGCAGTGCCACAAGTATGTGGGACTATCGTTATCAACTTTACATCTTTTGGTATTCACACTATGAATATGTGTAACATCACGTTCGAGATTCATCAAGAATAAACCATTAACCAGCGGGGCATGACCATAAAACATATCTCTCATATAAATAGAACAACCATTATTCTCGGATTTAAATGAGTAGCCATCTCGAATTAAACGAGATCCAGATACAATGTTCATGCTCAAAGCTGACACTAAATAACAATTATTGAGGTTTAAAACTAATCCCGTAGGTAGATGCAGAGGTAGCGTGCCGACGGCGATCACATCGACCTTGGAACCATTCCCGACGCGCATCGTCACCTCGTCCTTCGCCAGTCTCCGTTTATTCCGTAGTTCCTGTTTTGAGTTACAAATATGAGCAACCGCACCGGTATCAAATACCCAGGAGCTACTACGAGTACTGGTAAGGTACACATCAATTACATGTATATCACATATACCTTTGGTGTTGCCGGCCTTCTTGTCCGCTAAGTATTTGGGGCAGTTCCGCTTCCAGTGACCACTTCCCTTGCAATAAAAGCACTCTGTCTCGGGCTTGGTTCCATTCTTTGACTTCTTCCCGGCAACTGGCTTACCGGGCACGGCAACTCCCTTGCCGTCCTTCTTGAAGTTCTTCTTACCCTTGCCCTTTTTGAACTTGGTGGTTTTATTCACCATCAACACTTGATGTTCTTTTCTGATTTCCACCTCCGCTGATTTCAGCATTGAATATACCTCAGGAATGGTCTTTTCCATCCCTTGCATATTGAAGTTCATCACAAAGCTCTTGTAGCTTGGTGGAAGCGACTGAAGGATTCTGTCAATGACCGCGTCATTCGGGAGATTAACTCCCAGCTGAGACAAGCGGTTGTGCAACCCAGACATTCTGAGTATGTGCTCACTAACAGAACTATTCTCCTCCATTTTACAGCTGAAGAACTTGTTGGAGACTTCATATCTCTTGACCCGGGCATGAGCTTGGAAAACCATTTTCAGCTCCTCGAACATCTCATATGCTCCATGTTTCTCAAAATGCTTTTGGAGACCCGGTTCTAAGCTGTAAAGCATGCCGCACTGAACGAGGGAGTAATCATCAGCACGCTGCTGCCAAGCGTTCATAACGTCTTGGTTCTCTGGGATTGGTGCTTCACCTAGCGGTGCTTCTAGGACATAATCTTTCTTGGCTGCTATGAGGATGATCCTCAGGTTCCGGACCCAGTCCGTATAGTTGCTGCCATCATCTTTCAGCTTGGTTTTCTCTAGGAACGCGTTGAAATTGAGGACAACGTGGGCCATTTGATCTACAAGACATAGTGTAAAGATTTTAGACTAAGTTCATGATAATTAAGTTCATATAATCAAATTATTTAATGAACTCCCACTCAGATAGACATCCCTCTAGTCATCTAAGTGAAACATGATTCGAGTTAACTAGGCCGTGTCCGATCATCACGTGAGACGGACTAGTCAAGATCGGTGAACATCTCCATGTTGATCGTATCTTCTATACGACTCATGCTCGACCTTTCGGTCCTCCGTGTTCCGAGGCCATGTCTGTACATGCTAGGCTCGTCAAGTCAACCTAAGTGTATTGCGTGTGTTTCGAGGCCATGTCTGTACATGCTAGGCTCGTCAACACCCGTTGTATGCGAACGTTAGAATCTATCACACCCGATCATCACGTGGTGCTTCGAAACAACGAACCTTCGCAACGGTGCACAGTTAGGGGGAACACTTTCTTGAAATTATCATAAGGGATCATCTTACTTACTACCGTCGTTCTAAGCAAATAAGATGCAAAACATGATAAACATCACATGCAATCACATAGTGACATGATATGGCCAATATCATTATGCTCCTTTGATCTCCATCTTCGGGGCACCATGATCATCTTCGTCACCGGCATGACACCATGATCTCCATCATCATGATCTCCATCATTGTGTCTTCATGAAGTCGTCACGCCAACGATTACTCCTACTTCTATGGCTAACGCGTTTAGCAACAAAGTAAAGTAATTTACATGGCGTTATTCAATGACACGCAAGTCATGCAAAATAATAAAGACAACTCCTATGGCTCCTGCCGGTTGTCATACTCATCGACATGCAAGTCGTGATTCCTATTACAAGAATATGATCAATCTCATACATCACATATATCATTCATCACATCTTCTGGCCATATCACATCACATAACACATGCTGCAAAAACAAGTTAGACGTCCTCTAATTGTTGTTGCAAGTTTTTTACGTGGTTTGTAGGTTTCTAGCAAGAATGTTTCTTACCTACGTATGACCACAACGTGATTTGCCAATTTCTATTTACCCTTCATAAGGACCCTTTTCATCGAATCCGTTCCGACTAAAGTAGGAGAGACAGACACCCGCTAGCCACCTTATGCAACTAGTGCATGTCAGTCGGTGGAACCTGTCTCACGTAAGCGTACGTGTAAGGTCGGTCCGGGCCGCTTCATCCCACAATGCCGCCGAAACAAGATAAGACTAGTAGCGGCAAGAAGAATTGGCAACATCAACGCCCACAACTGCTTTGTGTTCTACTCGTGCATAGTAACTACGCATAGGCCTGGCTCATGATGCCACTGTTGGAGATCGTAGCAGAATTTTTAAATTTTCCTACGGTCACCAAGATCCATCTATGGAGTATACTAGCAACGAGGGGAAAGGAGTGCATCTACATACCCTTGTAGATCGCGAGCGGAAGCGTTCCAATGAACGTTGTTGACGGAGTCGTACTCGCCGTGATTCAAATCACCGATGACCGAGTGCCGAACGGACGGCACCTCCGCGTTCAACACACGTACGGTGCAGCGACGTCTCCTCCTTCTTGATCCAGCAAGGGGGAAGGAGAGGTTGATGGAGATCCAGCAGCACGACGGCGTGGTGGTGGATGTAGCGGGTCTCGGCAGGGCTTCGTCGAGCTTCTGCGAGAGGGAGAGGTGTAGCAGGGGAAGAGGGAGGCGCCCAAGGCTGTTCTCTTACTGCCCTCCCTCCCCCCCTTTATATAGGCCCCCTGGGAAGGGGGGGCGCCGGCCAAGTCCCATCTAGATGGGGGGGGCGCCGGCCAAGGGGGGGTAACTTACCCCCCAAGCCAAGTGGGGCCCCCCCCACCCTAGGGTTTCTAACCCTAGGCGCAGGGGGGAGGCCCATGGGGGGCGCCCCAGCCCACTATGGGCTGGTTCCGTTCCCACTTCAGCCCATGGGGCCCTCCGAGACAGGTGGACCCACCCGGTGGACCCCCGGGACCCTTCCGGTGGTCCCGGTACAATACCGATAACCCTCGAAACTTTCCCGGTGGCCGAAACTGGACTTCCTATATATAAGTCTTCACCTCCGGACCATTCCGGAACTCCTCGTGACATCCGGGATCTCATTCGGGACTCCGAACAACTTTCGGGTTTCCGCATACTCATATCTCTACAACCCTAGCGTCACCGAACCTTAAGTGTGTAGACCCTACGGGTTCGGGAGACATGCAGACATGACCGAGACGCCTCTCCGGTCAATAACCAACAGCGGGATCTGGATACCCATGTTGGTTCCCACATGTTCCACGATGATCTCATCGGATGAACCACGATGTCGAGGATTCAGTCAATCCCGTATACAATTCCCTTTGTCAATCGGTATGTTACTTGCCCGAGATTCGATCGTCGGTATCCCAATACCTTGTTCAATCTCGTTACCGGCAAGTCTCTTTACTCGTACCGTAATGCATGATCCCGTGACTAACGCCTTAGTCACATTGAGCTCATTATGATGATGCATTACCGAGTGGGCCCAAAGATACCTCTCCGTCATACGGAGTGACAAATTCCAGTCTCGATCCGTGCCAACCCAACAGACACTTTCGGAGATACCCGTAGTGTACCTTTATAGTCACCCAGTTACGTTGTGACGTTTGGTGCACCCAAAGCACTCCTACGGTATCCGGGAGTTGCACGATCTCATGGTCTAAGGAAAAGATACTTGACATTGGAAAAGCTCTAGCAAATGAAACTACACGATCTTTTATGATATGCTTAGGATTGGGTCTTGTCCATCACATCATTCTCCTAATGATGTGATCCCGTTATCAATGACATCCAATGTCCATAGTCAGGAAACCATGACTATCTGTTGATCAACGAGCTAGTCAACTAGAGGCTTACTAGGGACACGTTGTGGTCTATGTATTCACACATGTATTACGATTTCCGGATAACACAATTATAGCATGAACAATAGACAATTATCATGAACAAAGAAATATAATAATAACCATTTATTATTGCCTCTAGGGCATATTTCCAACAGATCCCGCCACGACGCTTTGCTTGCAACCGCACCAGCTGACCGCCCCACCATTCAAAATATACACGTATCCGGTTTGCGACTTAGAGTCATCCATATCTGTGTCGAAGCTAGCATCGACGTAACCCTTTACAACGAGCTCTTCGTCACCTCCATAAACGAGAAACATATCCTTAGTCCTTTTCAGGTACTTCAGGATGTTCTTGACCGCTGTCCAGTGTTCCATGCCGGGATTACTTTGGTACCTTCCTACCAAACTTACGGCAAGGTTTACATCAGGTCTGGTACACAGCATGTCATACATAATAGACCCTATGGCCGAGGCATAGGGGACGACACTCATCTTTTCTCTATCTTCTGCCGTGGTGGGGCATTGAGCCGTGCTCAATCTCACACCTTGCAATCCAGGCAAGAACCCCTTCTTGGACTGATCCATATTGAACTTTTTCAATATCTTGTCAAGGTATGTGCTTTGTGAAAGACCTATGAGGCGTCTCGATCTATCTCTATAGATCTTGATGCCTAATATGTAAGCAGCTTCTCCAAAATCCTTCATTGAAAAACACTTATTCAAGTAGGCCTTTATACTTTCCAAGAATTCTATATCATTTCCCATCAATAGTATGGCATCCACATATACTAAGAGAAATGCTACAGAGCTCCCACTCACTTTCTTGTAAACACATGCTTCTCCATAAGTCTGCGTAAACCCAAACGCTTTGATCATCTCATCAAAGCGAATGTTCCAACTCCGAGATGCCTGCACCAGCCCATAGATTGTGCGCTGGAGCTTGCATACTTTGTCAGCATTCTTAGGATCGACAAAACCTTCCAGCTGCATCATATACAATTCTTCCTTAAGGAAGCCGTTAAGGAACGCCGTTTTGACGTCCATTTGCCATATTTCATAATCGTAGAATGCGGCAATTGCTAACATGATTCGGACGGACTTCAGCTTCGCTACGGGTGAGAAGGTCTCATCGTAGTCAACTCCTTGAACTTGTCGATAACCCTTAGCGACAAGTCGAGCTTTATAGATGGTAACATTTCCATCCGCGTCCGTCTTCTTCTTAAAGATCCATTTATTTTCTATCGCTCGCCGATCATCGGGCAAGTCTGTCAAAGTCCATACTTTGTTTTCATACATGGATCCTATCTCGGATTGCATGGCCTCAAGCCATTTGTTGGAATCTGGATCCGCCATTGCTTCTTCATAGTTCGAAGGTTCACCGTTGTCCAACAACATGATTTCCAGGACAGGGTTGCCGTACCACTCTGGTGCGGAACGTGTCCTTGTGGACCTACGAAGTTCAGTGGTAACTTGATCATGATCGTCATCATTAACTTCCTCTCTAGTCGGTGCAGGCACCACAGAAACATTTTCTTGTGCTGCGCTACTTTTTGGTTCGAGAGGGGTCATCTCATCAAGTTCCACTTTCCTCCCACTTACTTCTTTCGAGAGAAACTCTTTCTCCAGAAAGGACCCGTTCTTGGCAACGAAGATCTTGCCTTCGGATCTGAGGTAGAAGGTATACCCAATGGTTTCCTTAGGGTATCCTATGACGACGCATTTTTCCGACTTGGGTTCGAGCTTTTCAGGTTGAAGTTTCTTGACATAAGCATCGCATCCCCAAACTTTAAGAAACGACAGCTTAGGTTTCTTTCCAAACCATAATTCATACGGTGTCGTCTCAACGGATTTCGACGGAGCCCTATTTAAAGTGAATGCGGCAGTCTCTAAAGCATAACCCCAGAATGATAGCGGTAGATCGGTAAGAGACATCATAGATCGCACCATATCCAATAGAGTGCGATTACGACGTTTGGACACACCATTACGCTGAGGTGTTCCAGGCGGCGTGAGTTGTGAAACTATTCCACATTTCCTTAAGTGTGTGCCAAATTCGTGACTCAAATATTCCCCTCCACGATCTGATCGTAAGAACTTTATTTTCCTGTCACGTTGATTCTCAAACTCACTCTGAAATTTCTTGAACTTTTCAAAGGTCTCAGACTTGTGTTTCATTAAGTAGACATACCCATATCTACTCAAGTCATTAGTGAGGGTGAGAACATAACGATAGCCACCGCGAGCCTCAACGCTCATTGGACCGCACACATCAGTATGTATGATTTCCAATAAGTTGGTTGCTCGCTCCACTGTTCCAGAGAACGGAGTCTTGGTCTTTTTGCCCATGAGGCATGGTTCGCACGTGTCAAATGATTCATAATCAAGAGACTCCAAAAGTCCATCTGCATGGAGTTTCTTCATGCGTTTGACACCAATGTGACCAAGGCGGTAGTGCCACAAGTATGTGGGACTATCATTATCAACCTTACATTTCTTGGCATTCACACTATGAATATGTGTAACATCACGTTCGAGATTCATTAAGAATAAACCATTGACCAGCAGGGCATGACCATAAAAATATTTCTCATATAAATAGAACAACCATTATTCTCGGATTTAAATGAGTAGTCATCTCACATTAAACGAGATCCAGATACAATGTTCATGCTCAAAGCTGGCACTAAATAACAATTATTGAGGTTTAAAAGTAGTCCCATAGGTAAACGTAGAGGTAGCGTGCCGACGGCGATCACATCGACCTTGGAACCATTCCCGACGTGCATTGTCACCTCGTCCTTCGCCAGTCTCCGCTTATTCCGCAGCTCCTGCTTTGAGTTACAAATATGAGCAACCGCACCGGTATCAAATACCCAGGAGCTACTACGAGCGCTGGTTAGGTACACATCTATAACATGTATATCACATATACCTTTGGTATTGCCGGCCTTCTTATCCGCTAAGTACTTGGGGCAGTTCCGCTTCCAGTGACCGTTTCCCTTGCAATAAAAGCACTCAGTCTCAGGCTTGGGTCCATTCTTTGTCTTCTTCCCGGCAGCTTGCTTACCGGGCGCGGCAACTCCCTTGCCGTCTTTCTTGAAGTTCTTCTTACCCTTGCCTTTCTTGAACTTAAAAGCTCTTGTAGCTAGGTGGGAGCGACTGAAGGATTCTGTCAACGACCGCGTCATCCGGGAGATTAACTCCCAGTTGAGACAAGCGGTTGTGCAACCCAGACATTTTGAGTATGTGTTCGCTGACGGAACTATTCTCCTCCATCTTAGAACTGTAGAACTTGTCGGAGACTTCATATCTCTCGACCCGGGCATGAGCTTGGAAAACCATTTTCAGCTCTTGGAACATCTCATATGCTCCGTGCTGCTCAAAACGCTTTTGGAGCCCCGGTTCTAAGCTGTAAAGCATGCTGCACTAAACTAGGGAGTAATCATCACTACGTGACTTCCAGGCGTTCAGAACGTCTTGAGTTGCTGGGAAAACAGGTGCATCACCTAGCGTTGCTTCAAGGACATATGCTCTCTTGGCAGCTATGAGGATAATCCTCAGGTTACGGACCCAGTCCGTGTAGTTGCTACCATCGTCTTTCAGCTTGGTTTTCTCTAGGAACGCGTTGAAGTTGAGGGCAACATTAGCGTGGGCCATTTGATCTACAAGACATATTGTAAAGGTTTTTAGACTAAGTTCATGATAATTCAGTTCATCTAATCAAATTATTAACGAACTCCCACTCAGACAGACATCCCTCTAGTCATCTAAGTGATACATGATCCGAGTCAACTAGGCCGTGTCCGATCATCACGTGAGACGGACTAGTCATCATCGGTGAACATCTTCATGTTGATCGTATCTGCTATATGACTCATGTTCGACCTTTCGGACTCTTGTGTTCCGAGGCCATGTCTGTACATGCTAGGCTCGTCAAGTCAACCTAAGTCTATTGCGTGTGTAAATCTGGCTTACACCCGTTGTATGCGAACGTTAGAACCTATCACACCCGATCATCACGTGGTGCTTCAGAACAACGAACCTTCGCAACGGTGCACAGTTAGGGGGAACACTTTCTTGAAATTTTAGCGAGGGATCATCTTATTTATGCTACCGTCGTTCTAAGCAAATAAGATGTAAAACATGATAAACATCACATGCAATCAAATAGTGACATGATATGGCCAATATCATTTTGCTCCTTTTGATCTCCATCTTCGGGGCGCCATGTTCATCATCATCACCGGCATGACACCATGATCTCCATCATCGTGTCTTTATGAAGTTGTCTCACCAACTATTACTTCTACTACTATGGCTAACGGTTAGCAATAAAGTAAAGTAATTACATGACGTTCCAGTTGACACGCATGTCATAAATAAATTAAGACAACTCCTATGGCTCCTGCCGGTTGTCATACTCATCGACATGCAAGTCGTCATTCCTATTGCAAGAACATGATCAATCTCATACATCACATATATCATTCATCACATCCTTCTGGCCATATCACATCACATGACACTTGCTGCAAAAACAAGTTAGACGTCCTCTAATTGTTGTTGCAAACTTTTACGTGGCTGCTATAGGTTTCTAGCAAGAACGATTCTTACCTACGCCAAAACCACAACGTGATATGCCAATTTCTATTTACCCTTCATAAGGACCCTTTTCATCGAATCCGATCCGACTAAAGTGGGAGAGACAGACACCCGCTAGCCACCTTATGCAACTAGTGCATGTCAGTCGGTGGAACCTGTCTCACGTAAGCGTACGTGTAAGGTCGGTCCGGGCCGCTTCATCCCACGATGCCGCCGAATCAAGATAAGACTAGTAACGGCAAGTAAATTGACAAAATCGACGCCCACAACAACTTGTGTTCTACTCGTGCATAGAAACTACGCATAAACCTAGCTCATGATGCCACTGTTGGGGATCGTAGCAGAAATTAAAATTTTCTACGCATCACCAAGATCAATCTATGGAGTTTACTAGCAACGAGAGGGGAGGAGTGCATCTACATACCCTTGTAGATCGCGAGCGGAAGCGTTCAAGAGAACGGGGTTGATGGAGTCGTACTCGTCGTGATCCAAATCACCGATGATCCAAGCGCCAAACGAACGGCACCTCCGCGTTCAACACCCGTACGGAGCGGTAACGTCTCCCACGCCTTGATCCAGCAAGGAGGAGGGAGAGGTTGAGGAAGAAGGCTCCAACAGCAGCACGACGGCGTGGTGGTGGTGGAGTGTCAGTTCTCCGGCAGGGCTTCGCCAAGCACACACGGAGGAGGAGAGGTGTTGGGGAGGGGAGGGGCTGCGCCTTGGATGTGGTGCTGCAGCCCTCCCCTCACCCCTCTATTTATAGAGAGAAGGGGGAAGGGGGCCGGCCCCTCTAGATGAGATCTAGAGCGGGGCGGCGGCCAAGGGGGGAGGGAGCTTGCCCCCCCAAGCAAGGGGGGCGCCCCCCCTTTAGGGTTCCCCCCAAACCCTAGGCGCATGGGCCCTAGGGGGTTGGCGCCCAGCGCACTAAGGGCTGGTTCCCTTCCACCTACAGCCCATAAGGCCCTCCGGGGCAGGTGGACCCTCCCGGTGGACCCCTGGAACCCCTCCGGTGGTCCCGGTACAATACCGGTATACCCCCGAATATTTCCGGTGACCGTATGGTGACTTCCCATATATAAATCTTTACCTCCGGACCATTCCGGAACTCCTCGTGATGTCCGGGATCTCATCCGGGACTCCGAACAACATTCGGTAATCACATACAAACCTTCCTTATAACCCTAGCGTCATCGAACCTTAAGTGTGTAGACCCTACGGGTTCGGGAATCATGCAGACATGACCGAGACACCTCTCTAGCCAATAACCAACAACTGGATCTGGATACCCATGTTGGCTCCCACATGTTCCACGATGATCTCATCGGATGAACCACGATGTCGAGGATTCAAGCAATCCCGTATAGAATTCCCTTTGTCAATCGGTACTTTACTTGCCCGAGATTCGATCATCGGTATCCCAATACCTCGTTCAATCTCGTTACCGGCAAGTCACCTTACTCGTTCCGTAATGCAGGATCCCGTGACTAACTACTTAGTCACATTGAGCTCATTATGATGATGTAATACCGAGTGGGCCCAGAGATACCTCTCCGTCATACGGAGTGACAAATCCCAGTCTCGATCCGAGCCAACCCAACAGACACTTTCGGAGATACCTGTAGTGCACCTTTATAGCCACCCAGTTACGTTGTGACGTTTGGTACACCCAAAGCATTCCTACGGTATCCGGGAGTTGCACGATCTCATGGTCTAAGGAAATGATACTTGACATTAGAAAAGCTTTTGCAAACGAACTACACGATCTAGTGCTATGCTTAGCATTGGGTCTTGTCCATCACATGATTCTCCTAATGATGTGATCCCGTTATCAATGACATCCAATGTCCATGGTCAGGAAACCGTAACCATCTATTGATCAACAAGCTAGTCAACTAGAGGCTCACTAGGGACATGTTATGGTCTATGTATTCACACATGTATTACGATTTCCGGATAACACAATTAAAGCATGAACAACAGACAATTATCATGAACAAGGAAATATAATAATAACCATTTTATTATTGCCTCTAGGGCATATTTCCAACAGTTTAGTCCCACCTCGCTAGCTGAGGAGCGGCAGGACCTGTTTATAAGCCCTGCCCCGCCATCTCCATTGAACTCCTCTGAACTGCAGGCCTCTGGGCCTAATCTTGCACTGCTATGCCTGTGGGCCTGCTGGGCCTTCTGCGGGCCTGAATCCTGGCCCATGGATGGGTTTCTAGTCGTATTCAGGCCGTGGTGGCCCAGTAGGTGGCATTTTTTTATTTTTCCCAGTTTTTTTGTTTTCTTTTTTGCTTTATTTAGTTTATTTTGTTTCTACTTACAACAAAATACTTATTTATTTTATTTTATTTTGTTTCTAATTACTTATTTATTTTACTTTATGATAATTCTTTTTGCTATTAAAGTTTCTATCAAAAAAAGTTCTTTATGAAAATTCTTTTTGCTTTTAATGATTTTGAACAGAAAATACTTTGATAATTTTAGTTGCATCAATTTATATGATTTTAGTTTCAATAATACTAGAGGTTTCTTATAATGTTTTGAACAGAAAATACTTTGTTAATTTTAGTTTCATAAAATTTATTAAATTTTATTTTATTTTGTTTCTACTTATGTATTTTAATAAAGTTTATATTATTTTGTTTCTAATTACTTATTTATTTTATTTTTTATTTTTCCTGCACCATTTTTCATGCATTTACTAATTATTTTGAGCTATAAGACCCTAAAATTAAAAAACATTTCAAATGAACTCTGAAAATGTTGAAAGTTGGCATGGTATCATCATTTTATCCACATAGCATGTGCAAGAAAGTTGAGAGAGTTACGGCAAAAACTAGATGCACTTCGTGTACAAAACGGACAATGGTATCATACTCGTCTGTTACAAAGTTGGCATGGTATCATCATAATAGTTGCGGGAGAAAGTCTTCACTTTTTCTTCGCTTGTGTCATTTGCTTATTGCGCCGTAACCATGGATAATCTTCATCGTTTATCAGGATGCTTGGGTCAGCCTTGACTTTGAAGGGAGGAATTTCATGAAACTTTTCATAATCTTCAGACATGTCTGTCTTTACCTCCACTCCCACAATGTCCCTTTTTCCTGAAAGAACTATGTGGCTCTTTGGCTTATCGTATGATGTATTCTCTTCCTTATCTTTTTCTTTTTCTCGGTCTGGTAGACATGTCCTTCACATAGACAACCTGTGCCACATCATTGGCTAGGACGAATGGTTCGTCAGTGTACCCAAGATTGTTCAGATCCACTGTTGTCATTCTGTACTGTGGGTCTACCTGTACCCTGCCTCCTGACAGATTGACCCATTTGCACTTAAACAAAGGGACCTTAAAATCATGTCCATAGTCAAGTTCCCATATGTCCATTATGTAACCATAATATGTGTCCTTTCCCCTCTCGCTTGCTGCATCAAAGCGGACACCGCTGTTTTGGTTGGTGCTCTTTTGATCTTGGGCGATCGTGTAAAATGTATTCCCATTTATCTCGTATCCTTTGTAAGTCAATACAGTCGAAGATGGTCCCCTGGACAACGAGTACAACTCATCACAAACAGTGGTGTCACCTCTGAGACGTGTTTCCAACCAACTGCTGAAAGTCCTGATGTGTTCACATGTAATCCAGTCGTCACACTGCTCCGGGTGTTTGGAGTGCAGACTGTTCTTGTGTTCATCTACATACGGGGTCACCAAGGTAGAGTTCTGTAGAACTGTGTAGTGTGCTTGAGACCAAGAATGCCCGTCCCTGCATATTATTGAGTCCGCTCCTAGCGTGCCTTTTCCAGTCAGTCTCCCCTCATACCGCGATTTAGGGAGACCTATCTTCTTAAGGCCAGGAATGAAGTCAACACAAAACCCAATGACATCCTCTGTTTGATGGCCCATGGAGATGCTTCCTTCTGGCCTAGCGCGGTTACGGACATATTTCTTTAGGACTCCCATGAACCTCTCAAAGGGGAACATATCGTGTAGAAATGCGGGCCCCAAAATGACAATCTCGTCGACTAGATGAACTAGGACGTGCGTCATGATATTGAAGAAGGATGGTGGGAACACCAACTCGAAACTGACAAGACATTGCGCCACATCACTCCTTAGCCTTGGTATGATTTCTGGATCGATCACCTTCTGAGAGATTGCATTGAGAAATGCACATAGCTTCACAATGGCTAATCGGACGTTTTCCGGTAGAAGCCCCCTCAATGCAACTGGAAGCAGTTGCGTCATAATCACGTGGCAGTCATGAGACTTTAGGTTCTGGAACTTTTTCTCTGGCATATTTATTATTCCCTTTATATTCGACGAGAAGCCAGTCGGGACCTTCATACTGAGCAGGCATTCAAAGAAGATTTCTTTCTCTTCTTTCATAAGAGCGTAGCTGGCAGGACCTTCATACTGCTTCGGAGGCATGCCGTATTTTTCGTGCAAATGTTGCAGGTCCTCCCGTGCCTCAGGTGTATCTTTTGTCTTCCCATACACGCCCAAGAAGCCTAGAAGGTTCACGCAAAGGTTCTTCATCACGTGCATCACGTCGATTGAAGAGCGGACCTCTAGGTCTTTCTAGTAGGGTAGGTCCCAAAATATAGATTTCTTCTTCCACATGGGTGCGTGTCCCTCAGCGTCATTCGGAACAGCTAGTCCGCCGGGACCCTTTCCAAAGATTACGTGTAAATCATTGACCATAGCAAGTACGTGATCACCGGTACGCATGGCGGGCTTCTTCCGGTGATCTGCCTCGCCTTTGAAATGCTTGCCTTTCTTTCGACATTGATGGTTGGTCGGAAGAAATCGACGATGGCCCAGGTACACATTCTGCCTGCATTTGTCCAGGTATATACTTTCAGTGTCATCTAAACAGTGCGTGCATGCGTGGTATCCCTTGTTTGTCTGTCCTGAAAGGTTACTGAGAGCGGGCCAATCGTTGATGGTTACAAACAGCAACGCGTGCAGGTCAAATTCCTCCTGTTTGTGCTCATCCCACGTACGTACACCGTTTCCATTCCACAGCTGTAAAAGTTCTTCAACTAATGGCCTTAGGTACACATCAATGTCGTTGTCGGGTTGCTTAGGGCATTGGATGAGAACTGGCATCATAATGAACTTCCGCTTCATGCACATCCAAGGAGGAAGGTTATACATACATAGAGTCAAGGGCCAGGTGCTGTGATTGCTGCTCTGCTCCCTGAAAGGATTAATGCCATCCGCGCTTAAACCAAACCATATGTTCCTTGGGCCAGCTGCAAACTCAGCCCAGTACTTTCTCTCGATTTTTCTCCAGTGCGACCCGTCAGCGGGTGCTCTCAACTTCCCGTCTTTCTTACGTTCCTCACTATGCCATCGCATCAACTTGGCATGCTCTTCGTTTCTGAACAGACGTTTCAACCGTGGTATTATAGGAGCATACCACATCACCTTCGCAGGAACCCTCTTCCTGGGGGGCTCGCCGTCAACATCACCAGGGTCATCTCGTCTGATCTTATACCGCAATGCACCGCATACCGGGCATGCGTTCAGATCCTTGTACGCACCGCGGTAGAGGATGCAGTCATTAGGGCATGCATGTATCTTCTGCACCTCCAATCCTAGAGGGCATACGACCTTCTTTGCTGCGTATGTACTGTCGGGCAATTCGTTATCCTTTGGAAGCTTCTTCTTCAATATTTTCAATAGCTTCTCAAATCCTTTGTCAGGCACAGCATTCTCTGCCTTCCACTGCAGCAATTCCAGTACGGTACCGAGCTTTGTGTTGCCATCTTCGCAATTGGGGTACAACCCTTTTTTGTGATCCTCTAACATGTGATCGAACTTCAGCTTCTCCTTTTGACTTTCGCATTGCGTCCTTGCATCGACAATGACCCGGCGGAGATCATCATCATCGGGCACTGGTTCCTCTTGATCTTCAGTAGCTTCCCCCGTTGCAGCATCATTGGGCACATCGTCTGGTTCCTCTTGATCTTCAGCAGCTTCCCCCGTTGCAGCATCACCGTATTCAGGGGGCACATAGTTGTCATCGTCCTCTTCTTCTTCGCCGTCTTCCATCATAACCCCTATTTCTCCGTGCCTCGTCCAAACATTATAGTGTGGCATGAAACCCTTGTAAAGCAGGTGGGTGTGAAGGTTTTTCCGGTCAGAGTAAGACTTCGTATTCCCACATGTAGGGCATGGACAACACATAAAACCATTCTGCTTGTTTGCCTCAGCCACTTCGAGAAAATCATGCATGCCCTTAATGTACTCGGAGGTGTGTCTGTCACCGTACATCCATTGCCGGTTCATCTGCGTGCATTATATATAATTAAGTGTGTCAAAAACCATTACAGAACATCATGAATAGATAATTAAGTGACCAAATTAATAGAAGTTCATCATCACATTAAAACCAAAGTACATACATAGTTCTCATCTAACAACATATAGCTCTCCAGAGCATCTAATTAATTAAACCATACATTGAAACTATGTAAAACATTTCAATGCGAAAACAAATGCGATCATAATCGCAACCAAGGTAACAATTGATCCAACGGCATAATGATACCAAGCCTCGGTATGAATGGCATATTTTTTAATCTTTCTAATCTTCAAGCGCATTCCATCCATCTTGATCTTGTGATCATCGACGACATCCACAACATGCAACTCCAATATCATCTTTTCCTCCTCAATTTTTTTATTTTTTCCTTCAAGAAATTGTTTTCTTCTTCAACTAAATTTAACCTCTCGACAATAGGGTCGGTTGGAATTTCCGGTTCAGATACCTCCTAGATAAATAAAATCTATGTCACGTTGGTCGGCATAATTTTCATAAACAATAAATGAACCAATAGTTATAAAGATAATATATACCACATCCGAATCATAGACAGGACGAGGGCCGACGGGGGCGGATACCAAAACCATCGCACTATATAATAAGAAGGAATAATAAAAGTAACAAAATTAGACAAGTATCTATCTGAAGTAAGAATTTTTCTTTCTTTCAGAAAGAAGATAAGAACAAGAGGCTCACCACGGTGGTGCTGGCGACGAGACCAGCGCGGGCGATCGACGGCGGTGAAGACGGGGACGGGACGTGACGGACCGCTAAACTTAGACAAATCTCGGGGAAAATGGAGCTCGGAGGTCGAGTTTCGAGAGGAGAAAGATTAACTAGTGTGGCTCAGACATTTCATCGAACACCTCATGTGCATAGGAGGTGAGCTAGAGCACCCAAATGCCCTCCCGTCGACGGCCAGAAAAAATAGAGCACTATGGAGTGCTCTGCTGCGGCGATGGGGTATATATAGGCAGCTCATTTGTCCTGGTTCGTGGCTAGAACCGGTACTAAATTCGGGCCTTCTGTCCCGGTTCATGCCAAGAACCGGGACCAATGGTTGTGGGCCAGGAGCGAGGCCCATTAGTCCCGTTCGTGCCTCGAACCGGGACAAGTGGTTCCATACGAACCGGGACCAATGCCCACGAGGCCCCGGCCGGCCCCCTGGGCTCACGAACCGGGACGAATGCCCCATGGGTCCCGGTTCGTGACTGAACCGGGACTAATGGGCTTGTCATGCCCGAACGAAAACCCTGTTTTCTACTAGTGCACAGACCACACGACTGCAAGTTGACAAGTATTTCCTTTGTAAGCAAATATAAGAGCATCTAGATTATTAAAGTAGTGATTTAAACGTTTTTATATTTCTTTACCGAGGGAGTAGTCAGTTTCTACGTGGACGTAGCTGCTCCATGTATATAACCGAAATAGACGTTTTCGGATGGAGCCAAGAGGGTCGCGGGTACAGACGTTGCCCACGACGTGTAGCAAAATGACAAAAGCATACCGTATACAAGTATGGACGTACGTACATCTTTATAAAAAAAAGTATACAAATATGGACGGCATCTTTATCCGGAGAAACTACCATGCAAAGAAGTAAAATATACTACTGTATATCTTCGCACGTGCGTATGGCTAATTCTTTTCTCTGTCGCCTTGTTTTTTGGCTTTCCTTGGTCAAAAGCGACCAAGTATGGAGGCTCCACGCACGTATGGTGTTGGGATGCACGCGCGCTTGAAGCTCCGATCGAACATGGCAGCAGAACAGCTTTGCACTGGCCTCGCCGGGGGCACACGCGTCGAGGCATCGATCGCACGTGTTGCCGCCCTACTCGAGCCGCTTTGGCCTCTCGATGGAATTTCGTATCCATGCATGAGAGTGTTGCGTCGGTTGCAGAATAATAAGTGGCTCCTCCTTCTCCATTTACCCACTGATGCAACTAAAATGAACTAATCATGAACCCAACAGGCCTATCGCTGCATTGACAAACTTGTATACTGGTTCGTTACTGACACCATTGTCATATGTTGATTCGAGTTCACTCGATCTCTTTTCACGTCTGCTAGGCTCAAGAAAATGGTCATGGCGCATCGCGTCAACAGACACACGAGAGTGCTCGGATCCCAATGATCCCAAATCCAAAGTACACGCAAAACAATAGAAGACTCCAAAAGATGCAAGAGTGCATGTGATCGACCAATCACCAGACATGAACATAGGCATCTAACCACGGTTTTATGCATACCTCCGCAGACTGCTAGCTTTAAGATCCGCACTTCTCACTGACCTTAAGCACGTACGTGATGAACTGACAGCATGGTTTGCGTCCTTACCGACAGAAAACTTTTAACTTTGTCCGCTTGCTTATGCTGGTCAATCTCAGGGAGTAAACGCATGCATATGTTCATGGTTCGTTTAATTTGGCCAGTTATCCGACAGGTTCGTTGTGGAGCAGTGAGCATGAGGGCCAGCTAACTCAACAATGGGGCCTAGCTAATTTGCCACCAGAAATGTTGCTGGACTTCAGCAGCTCCAAATGACACTGTACTACCACTATCACTCAAGAGTCATCAACAATAAAACGATATAATGGCCCAGCAACTGTATCCCAATGAAATCATCTTTGCATAGTACGTAGCGTGCATTTAGATACGGAAAGCGTGGATGACCCAGCAACTGTTTTGTTTAGTCTTTGACGTAGCCCCATGGCCGAGAAAAATTAAAGGTTTACTCCAGGGGATGGCAAGTAGTTTTGTGTGGATCCCCAGGTGACTCGCCGCCCTGCTAGCTGGTCAGTGGAAGGCGGTGGTCGTCGCTGGCACAGGTGGCCGGCCGCGGCGGCGGTGGCTGCGCGCGTGGTCGTCACGTAACGTCACGTCTCACGGGCACACGGATGCTGATATGCATGCACATGCGCGTGGCCGGAATCTCTGTTGATCAGACGACAGTTGTTGGGCTGGTGATGGAGGAGGTTGGATCTGAAAACAGTTCGTTGTTATTCTCATCTTAAAATTTGTTCGGTCGCGATTGTAAGAGAAAAATCAAGTAAAAGTGCAGTCTTCTTTTTGCAGGGACAAAAGTGTACATAACATATTTGAATATGTGGTTGTCGGTTGTAATCCCTTACGACATGAGCAATGGAGTTTTCGCACTTCCCGTAAAATGTAGATTTTTTAAAAAAGAAAATATACTTATGCAATTTTAGGCTGCTACAATGAAGTGTGTTTTTTAGGTTGACTACAGTGCAATTTGAGATGATCGAGGTTTACCGGAATTTCAATCTATAGTACTCCTACCGATGAGAATATAAGTCAAGGACAGGTCTTCGTTTGATTAGCGGAAAATGAGGTGTAATCATCGTAGAATGAAGTTTATAAACAGTACATGTTTCATGACATACTATATAACGTTTTGCTAGGTAAATTGACAAACCAAATTCTTGTGGCAGACCAACATTCCCTCCAGAGGGAGTAATAGGCATAGTGGAACCATGACATAATGAAGCGCCCTCTTCATATCCATGGTCTTGCTAAAACACGATTGGATTTTCTCATGTCACAATGAAGTGGGCTTGATTGAATAAAGTAGGATGTGCATTAGCATTGTTTAACATATCATTAATATATATGAACTCTTTGTGCAAAATGTACGTGTGTAATTTTGATCATTAACATATATGAATATGCAGTTTCATGTTAACGTAAAAAGAATTGTTGGATACTTGGATGAAGATCCAACTTCCTGCAGAATCAACCACTGTACTAGTTTCTCAAAAGAAAAAAACTACTGTACTAGTCGGTCCCTTGTACTATCCCGTAAAAAAGTTGAACCATATCAGAAGGAATTAACTAGTACACTGTCCTCGTGGTATAATGTCATCCAGTAATTGCCATGATGAACGATCTCCACATTAGGCTCGTGCACATGTACGACCCCGATACTTTTGAAGCAAAGAGCGTACTAATTGCGCGGCAACAGAACGCGCGTACGCTTGAGAACTTTGTACTGGATTAGTTCATTGTTTGCTTCACTAGAGAAGTTTAGCCCTCGTGAGCTCATTTCAAGGGACAAAACGTGCACGCGCACGCATGTACCATCCGCGTCCGGGCAGCGCAAGTAGTGTGCACCAGTGACTGCACATGTCCTCAGTTCCTTCTATGTACTGCATGAATGTACGATGATCTGTACGTGGCCAAGGATCTTGATGTGAGACGGTGAGAGTACCTAGAAGAGATCCTCCAGCTTTCTCTTGATCAAACCATTACTGTTACTACTGGTGCTACAAGTACCTTGAGGAAAATTGGAAAAGAAGTGCTGGTACAAGCACATCATAGCAGTAGATCGGTAAATACACATTTCGCTCGGGTTTATTACTCCCCTCGTATTTTAAGCCAGATTGTGATCATCTATACGGCTAATATAGTATAACATATATATTATAAAAAACATATACCGTTAGATTTGTACTATCATAATTGAAGATGAATAGATTAAAAGTTTTCCTCGCAAAAAAAAAGAAATTTGTATTCCATGATGTTTCCGACGATATAACTTTTGTGGCATGTAGTTTGCACCGTTTAATTTACAGGTCACACTTTAACCAAAAATAAAAAGGACATAATAAATCCGGACGGAGAGAGTACTGGTAAAATATTCTATTGTCCTAGCTAGCTTCCATAGGGATCTGAAACCATGAATGCTAATTAAATTATACTCTTTGCATTGCTGCTAGCAGCAGCAATCACGTAGTAGTACTACGAACTTACTATACTGAAATACCAAAGTTAGTGCTCAAAAGGGTACACTCGTGATGAAGCTAGCAGTGATAATAGCATGATCATAGATATATTTTCACACGCCTCTCAACAGGGAGCCAAGTTCCACTATATTTCGTAAGGAACAACAACTCGAAATACAAACTAAGTTTAATATACACTACCTTGAGTAAATTGCATTGTTAGTATATTATTAAGTTGGCCTGGAGATCGGAAAGGTCCAATTCTTACACTGAAGAAGTAGAAACGAGACGGCATATGTCCTGAGATTTCTACGAGCAAAAAAGTTTTTGTAATTGGGTCGATGAACCCTTTAGATTCCTTTTGTTAAATCTCGAGAACCATCGATGTAGCTATATCTTAAATTAATAAAGATAGCCGTGATGGTCTTTCCCTAGAATAAAGTTGAACAATGGTATTAGTTTGGTACATCATCTTCCAATTTTTTCTCCCCCTCCCTAGCCGCCCCTCTTCCTCCCTCCTCCTCCCTAGCCGCCCCTCCTCCTCTTTCCTTCCTCACCGCCGCCTGAGGCAGCCGCCGGGCAAGCCCGGGGCGCCAAGGATGGTGGCGGCGGGCCTCGGTTGCCCTGCCTCTGCGTGGGGAACCCCGGATCTGGAGCGGCGGCTTCATTGGCAAGGCACGGCCGGCTAGCAGTCATGCGGGCGGTGGATCTGGCGTCCCGGCCGCGCGGGCGGCAGGATCCGGTGGTTGTTGGCGGCCAGCGGCGGTTTTTGCAGTGGCCAGTGCGCGCGATCTGGCACCTCCCCTCCTCCCCTGTTCGGCATGCGGGCCAACCTTGTCGGGCCGCGCATCCTTGGGTCACTGGTTCTGTACAGGAGGCGCTGCTGGTGGCGGGGATCTAGTTCGGGAGAAGTCCATGGTCGGCCATGGTCGGCCGCGTCGACGGCGACGCCTGAGGGCGCCGTTTCCCTCCTTGGAGGCGTCGGTATGGACTGATCCCCTCACTTCCCCTTCCCCTAGGTCTCCCGAGCGAAAGCCCTAACTTTGTTGGGCGGCGACGGCACTCACGGTGCCGTTTCCTTCTTGAAGGCACCGCTTTCGGAACCTTGGTGTTGGGTGGCGCTTGTGGGTGGTGGGCGACGGCGGTGGTGCGGCCCTATCCTAGCAAGGATCTGCGTCCGTTCCTTGGAGATGGACTCGCGTAGGTGGAGTTCGTCGTTTGGCGTCATGGTGACGTCAATGGCGGAGGCACTTGCCAAGGTTGGGACCTCAATTTGCTCTGAAGATGGACCAGTGGAAGATGGCGGCGACGACACATGTGAGTGCGTCGGACCGGCTTGTGCCCCGGACCCGGTATGTGGCTTGGTTGGGGCCTCCGGCTTTAGATGTTAGGATTAGGTGAGAGGTCTGGGTATTTGGCCCAGCTTGCACCCCTTTATCATATGGATTGGAGTAGCGGCAGATGTTGCCAAGATGGCGGATTCAGGCATATTGTTGTACTACTTTGTAAGGTCTTCGAGAATAATCAATAAAATGGTCGCATGCATCTCCCAGATGCAGAGGCCGGGGGTCATCCTCCTTTTCTAAAAAAAATCTTCCAATTTTTTCGAACATAGTACAAACGCAAGCACATATATATACGCGCATACATTCACCCCTATGAATACACGGATGCACACCCTACCCCTATGAGCTGGCATATCATACCGAGATTTATGAAGCCACTGTAGACGCCTCATAGTCGATGAAAACGTCTCCTTCCACTAAACATACATCACCAGAAATCCTGACAAATTGACTAATGTGCCCCCACACCTCAAATCCTATCTCTCGGTGGCATGGTGTTGCGTTATTTTTTTCGAAAGCAAATGGTGGAGCAATAGCAAAGTACTTCCTCCGTAAAGAAATATAAGAGCGTTTAGATCACTATTTTAATTATCTAAGCATTTTTACAGAGGGAGTAGTACCAAACATGAATAGTCTGATTTGTCGCTTCTCCAGCCGGACGGTGAGAGGGTGCACGCCCGTCTACGTAGTAGCAGTACATGTAACATACTATCACTCTCTACAACAGCATTATAGTACTACCGGAAAAACATAATAGATACACATACTCTGCATGTCGTCCTGGAAGGCGCATTAGTACTGACCGAGGAGTGGCCGTAGCAGCACAGCGGCTAATATAAGTGGTGTACTTACGTGCCTCGTAGTAATATGCTACGGTAACTTGCATCGCCACCTATCCGTACACGGGCACACATGTATCAAATTCCGGGAAGCCGCGTTAGCTACTACTCTGTCCTGGCTTAGAACAAGTACAATAAAGTGCTGTAGACGGGCTATAAGAGTTGTCACATCAAATTTGTATCTAGCTGAAGGGGAGATAAGAGTAGAGAGAAGAGAAGCTGGCTAAAAACTTACATATAGCTGTAGCATGAGTTTCAACATTCTTTGTGAGAGAAAGATGTGTCACAAATATTAATGGTATTCCTTCTGTTTCAAAATAAGTGTCTTGACCTTAGTACAACTTTGTACTAAAGTTAGTACAAAGTTGAGACAGTTATTTTGGGACGAAGGGAGTATAACATACTAGTATGACTAAATATTGCATGTGTGGATCATTAGGTTGACTATAAGTGACATGACAACACCATCTAGCTGGATGTAGGCTATAGTATGCTCTTATTACTACTCTCATATTTTAGGTAATATTTTGACCATAAGTTTAGGACCCCGATAAATTTTGAACGTTCGGATTTTAATCATGGCAACCCAAATGTTTTTTATGGCAACTTTGTTTGACACGACGTGGCAAGTTTAGTTGGCAAATATGACAATTTACAGAAAAATTGCCATGTTTGCCAAATAAACTTGCCAACTCGCGTAAACTTGCCTTACTAACTTGCCAGCTCCGGTTAACTAAAGTTGCCATGGAAAAACGTTCGGTTTGTCATGCTTAAAATCTAAACATTCGAGATTTATCATTTTCTTAGGTTTAATAACAAATAAAATATATAACTTATATGTAGCAAACATAATACTAGTCAAATGTGAAACCAACACTATATTTTTTGGAGACATGCACTAGTCAAATATGTGGTCCAATTTTCACCCAAAATACGATGGAGACTCATAAACTTAGCCGGAGATAGTAGTTGGCAGGCACTGTTTCGGCCAACGAGAAAACAATTTGTTGGATGATATCCTCATTCTCAAGAAACAATTACAAGAATCAACTATTTGATTGATTCTCTAATGATTACAACTTATAAATCTCCTGAAGAGACATGTCCAACTGACACAATGTGTCAGAGAGTCGGAGAGAAGAGACGCGTCCGTTAGCAGATTGCTAACCAACTCTCTAATAAAACACGGAGATTATACTCTTAATTGATTACAATCATCAATTTTTAACACTCACCCTAATCTCTACTTTGTCTATGTAGAATTGTCAGCTTGAAAAATGCTCCTCTAAAAATTATGTGGGAAAAATAAGACAAGATATACATAATATGCCATGAAAAATTTCTTCCAGAAACCTCATGGAAAAATAAGGAGAAACCAACATGTCATAATGCTTGTATTACTACTGCCTCATTAAAAAATCTTCTATGAGAAACCATATAAGGAAAAACTCATAAAGAAAAAGATTCCAATAATAAGGATCCGAGAATCTCTAACGGGTTACGTTCAGGGAGCGCGCTCTCCCCTGAACGTAGCAAATAACAAAGTCATCTTGTACCAATTTTATCGAAATTAAAACTACATTTAAATACATAATCAACATTATAGTTTTTTGTGACATGCACTAACATTTTACTAGTCATCTTGTGGTCAACTTTTGACCCAAATATGATGGGGACAAATAATCTCAGACGGAGATAGCAGTTTAGCAGTTGGCAGGCACGGTTTCGGCCAAAGTGAAAACAAATTGTTGGATGATATCCTCATGATGATGATTGATAGCCACCCGAGCTCAGATACAATTGTACATGAACGTACGAACCCCTATAAAGTTCCTTCTTAAAACAACTCCTGTCAAGGTCGTATACTTTCAGTTTTCAAACAAGAGCCAAAGTACTTGATACATTTTTATGCAAGTTGCCATTTAGTAGTGTACTGGTGTGCACCAGTGAGCGGTCTACTGTCTGCTCTGCCGTGTACGTACCCGTTCCCAATTCTATCATATATGATTCAGTGCAAGCTGTTCATGTACGTACACAAGATCTCGATGACCCCAGGATAGATTATACTATACGTTGACGTGAAAGTGGCCTCGATCAATCAATCACCAGTACTAGTGGTACTGCTAGTACCTTCGGCTAAATATATGATAAAAAGTATTGTACAGGAGTAGTACGTCGTGGTAGTAGATTTACTAGCTTGTATAAGTACGTATTGTCCTAGCATGCGGATCTGAAATTCTGAATGCTAGAATACACTCCCGCGTAGATTTGATGCACATGCTTCTTTGCCAACGAGTTGCGTAGCTAATTAATTATTCATCTTTCGACACGTACGGCAGCAGGAAGATAAACCGAATTCCGTGCTCAAAAGGAGAACATCGTGATAATACTAGTACTAACGGATCTGAGCTGTAGTGAAATTTTCATCTAATACGTTTGTCATACGAGTTATCTTGAGTACAGCATGAAAGAATAAGTGCAAAGAAAAGACTAAGAATGTTTTATGGCTTTTAATCCTCACCGGAGTATCTATAAATATGTTTGAGAATTCTGAAGTACTAGCCATTATATTAAGAAAGTGTTGCCACATTAATTTTACCCCTCAGCTCTTATTTTTCTAGCATAATTCAACAGCTTTTACCTTTTTTTTTCTTCTTTCTCGAAATAGAAAAGCTGGATTCACCTAGGACAACATGCATACTCCGATTCATCTGTACAAATCTCCAAGGGCGTGTTTGGTTGCCTGGATAGAGCCCAACCAAGCCCGCGCGGTAAGCAAGAGGCCTGTTTGGTTGCCTGGTTCACTGTTGGGCCTGCATTGCACGCTTCTTAAAGCAGGCCAGAGCCTGACTCGCTGGAAACGTAGGAATCGGCAGTTTCTCGCGAGCCAGGCCGAGCCGAGCGCAACCGAGTGGGCCCTTGCACTAGTGGAGACGGTGGTGTCTTCTTCAACCTCGAGTAAGCTCCTCTCTAATCTCCTCTCTTTCATACCCCTCTAATCTACACAACGATGCTTCGATTCGTGGTAAGCTCTACACGAAAAAGATGCACCTCGATGCTATGGTTCCATTCAGGCAATCGGTTCGTAGTTTCGTCGGCCGTAAGTTCTTAATCTCGTCTTCCCGCTTGGAGCTATTCTGGACGAATTTTGTCAGATTCGTCGCACACGATCGATCATTTGAATTTTCCTTTGACCAGCAGCCTAATCTCGCCGTTCCTCACAACATTTGTGTTGTCAATTTTTGGTTTCGACGATCGTACCTTCATCTTTCTTTGAACAACAGTGTACTGCACTGACGCCGCCTGTCGAGCTCCTCTGTCCTCTGCTCAAAGCCCTCCTGTTCGTCCCTCTCGACGCCGACGCCCTTCCCCTTGGTCTCCTTGCACGCGTCCTACTACACTAGAGTCGTTTCCGGCGTCGCTCATCTCGGCCTACTCTCTGTCGTCCTCCTACTGCATTGACGCTGCAATGGCGCGCTCACTGCTTCTTGTGTCCTCTGCCTCCGTGCACACTGCAGTTCGCCGCGCCGCCGACGGGGTCGATCATCTTGGCCTCCTCTCTCTTGCCCTACTACACTGGAGTCATTTCCCGTGTCGATCATCTCGGCCTGCTCTCTCGTCCACTGCACTGACAATAGCATGGCGCGGGCACTACATTCTCCTCCTCTGTCGACTGTCTTTGCGCGAGCACCGCAACTAATTCGCCGTCGGTGTCGCTCGCCGTGCCGCCGACGGGGTCGCTCGTCCACGACTCCATGCTCGTCATGTCGGATACGGCGCCACGACCACTATCCACTGCAGTCGCCATGGTCCGGCACACAGTGCATTTCTTCTCCTCTCCTTCCTCTGCTAGCTCTTAACCCTGTGTACTAAGTGCAAGTGCTAACTCTTAATCATACCCCATGCGGGCAACCAAATAGCGTGTAGTTGCATGCGTCGAGACAATGCAGGCAACCAAACAACATGCCAAAGTTGATCCACTAATGCAGGCAGTCCATATGCGGACAACCAAACAACTTGCAGATGTCGCATATGAGGCTGTTTTTCGAGAGCCAGGCTGAGTGGAGAGGCGTATGCAATGCGGGTACTGTTGCCGACGGCAACCAAACACCCCCCAAGTCTCTTCAACGGAACGTGCATCTGTACGTACGCCCGCGTAATACTGTGTGTTAGTGTGTACAACACAGGCAGATGCACATGCTTCTCTGTTCGAGCTGCATTACTGAGTAGATGAATAGTGACGTCCTCGTCGTCGTCGTCGTAGTACATAGACTTGCTGTGCCGTGGCAAGGTAGATGTACTGATGTACATGTACATGGTGCAGTAACACCCAGCAAGTACATGTTAACATGTACATCCCCGGCTTTTCTTGCCGTGCTGGGTGAGCTCGCAGCCCCGAAAGAGATTGTACCACATACGTATGGGCGCCAGTGCGATGTCGCGCTCAAACCCATCTATCTAGAAAGTTTCCTATGTACGTGGGCCTGAATCATCATACTGTTGTGGTTTCTTGAGTGCATCGAGTATCATCGTCATCTGCACACCATGCATCGTCTGTTCGGTGAGTATAATGATCCATCGATCGATCGATCATGTCAGGAACTCAGGGAGTGTGTGTGTGAGTCGGAGAGAGATGAACAGGGAGTATAGCTTTTGTTTTAGAGTGGGAGAAGAATTAAAGAGCAGCGGATGGATGCTTTTTCCCACAGGTAGTAGCATAATGGAGGTTGTTGGCATGCACATTTCATCGACCCCGATCGGCGACACGAGGGGCCGGACCCCTCGTCGCAGTCTTGTGCGCTGCAGGCTTGATGGCTGCTTCTCTGTTCGTGGATTGGATTCAAGTTGTGCCAGTAGCCTTTGTTGTGTCGAGGTCACATGCATGCATGCATACATACATGCACATATGCAGTGTTAGTTGGGTCACGCACCCCATCATGCACTGCAAAGTGTTCATGAGGGACGGATCTCACCGATGTTTGTGCTGTCTGCTCTGAACGAACTCACGCAAACGCACAGTAAGTTGCAGAGTTATATGCGCTTATGTTATGGGAAATATTAACGCCCACGCGTGTGAGGGTTTGCATCTCGCCCACACGCACGGATCAACGTCGGTTTGAGTTTGCACAAATCTTGGCATGTTTTGTCAGATTTTTGGATTGGGCTGGTGTGTGGGCATTCATCCGGCCGCCCACACGTCCATTTCCATACGCGGAGATGCTGGTGTGTGGGTGTTTAGCAGTTCGCCCACACGTCAATTTTCAACGCACGCAGAGGGGCTGGTGTGTGGGCGTTTATCAGTTCGCCCACACGCCCATCTCCTCTCCCACACCCAAAACTATCAGTTGGCATGTGTTTTGCAGGGTACATGGCAACTGCCCTAATATGCTTGTAAGCAGATGGCAACTCTCTATTGACCCGAACATGTTATTTTGCCATGTCTTTTTGTAGTGCTACATGGCAACAGCCTAGTGTTTAGTAGGTGGCAATTTCTAAAGATACCACCGCGCCCACACGCCCTCTCCTCTCCCACACACAAAGCTGTCAGTTGCCATGTGTTTGCAGGGTACATCAGGGGCGGACCCAGGAAAAGAATTGAGAGGGGGCAATAATGTATGGCCATATTAGAATTAAAAAAACAGTCGTCCATATAAATTGAAACCTATGCACAATCACTTCCTTCTCCATGAGATGACCAAATTCATGAAAGAAAAAAGACTATCAATTTGAAACAAAATGACTTACATCGGTATGTCAATATCTTGTTCTCAAGTTGCATAAGTGAACATTGATGCATTTCCTAGCAATCTAACCAACAACCTGGAAGAAAAAAAATCCTTATCAAACGAAGGGAGAATGAAAATATTGAAGGACGCCTTTATACAAGCGAAAAAGAGCGTTTAGCACATTTCCCTTTACCTTGTCCCATGGCGATTTTTTAACTCTTGAGCATTAGGAAAAAAATTTAGCAATCCCTTTTCTACAAATCAAATACGACTATGGTTCGACACTAAAAATGTTGATTGATCGTCACAATTGTCTTTTGCTTAAACTTTTTAGGATGAGGTAGATTTCCTCATGCCGATTGGGATTGTAATATGCAATCATCTTGCTGGGAATTAGTAAGAATAGATGATCCGAATTAAATTTTGAGTATCTCGGTCTAGACAAATTTGGTACTAAAATTTAAATCTTACGAGAAAATTGTTTGAACCAATCTAGTCATCTACATCAGTAAATTATACACATAAATTGATGATACTATTATGGTTTGTATACACAGGAACTGCGAACGAACAAAAAAATTTGAAAAGGAAGAACCCTAATGATCTACTATACGTCTTACTTGATGTCAATGAGAATGCTGAAATTGCAAGGATCGGTGATGAGGCTGTGTTGCCAAGGCGTGCTGCAAGGCCGAGAGACAGGCGACGGTAAGTCGCTGATTGCCGGCGGCGAGCGGCAGGATTGGGGCGGCTGCCGTATCGTGCGTTCGCTACTTTTTGTGTGTGTATGGATGTGCATCAGGGGTCTAGGGCCGCACAGATCCATAACGTAGCTTGTTTCTTTGTGGTGGGCTTCTACAGATTTAGAATACATGGGTTTTGAAAATAAACAAGAAATTGGGCTGAGTGGGGGCAAAGTAATGGGCCGAGTGGGGGCACACGTAGCTTGGCATGATCAATCGAGACGTACGAGGAAAAATCGAGTGGGGCCAGCTGCCCCCACAACCTTCAACGTGCGTCCGTCCCTGGGGTACATGGCAACTGCCTCTAGTGTGTTTGTAAGCAGATGGCAACTCTCTCTTACCCGAGCATGTTATTTTGCCATGTCTTTTTGTAATGCTACATGGTAACTGCCTAGTGTTAGTAGGTGGCAACTCTTGAAGTTTTCAAATTATGGCAACTGTAGTAGACCAGACCACACATAACAACAGTTGCAGTTGTCCAAAAATGACATCTGGCACTTGACCTGAGATGGCAACTGCAGTTAAGCAACCATGGCAACTGTAGTTGTCTGACATGGCAACTATAGTTCAACAATATGGCAACTGCAGTTAAACGAACATGGAAAAGGGTCCGGGACCATGGCAACTGCGGGGACGCGTGGCGACTGTCACGCGGGGTGAGCGGGACCATGAGGTAGGAGGCCTGATGTATGGGCGTGTGTGCGTTATCTATTTCGCCCACACGTAGACATGTGGAAGGGACCGCGAAGCAAAAAAAAAACGTGTGAACATTACTTGTTTTGCCCACACGCAGGCGTGTGGGATGGTTCTTTTAAACACTACACAAAATGTGTAGCTAGACCCCTTAACTCCCATACGTGTGGGCGTTATCGGCGTCCTATGTTATTTATGGGTTGCCTAAATAAAGAAAGAAAGGGTATAATATTACCGCCACGAACCCACGGTCAAGCCTCGGACGCGCTTTCGTGGACGTCCTCTCCATGCTCTTGGCCCGGCCTGGGAACAACACGTCACACGGCCGTTTTCTCCAGCAAAATGGACCGACCGACACCCCAGCCATTTTAAGACAACTTGTGGATAGCAACTGTTATTTCATTTTTTAAGAAAAAAATTGTTATTTCATATGGCAATCAGGCAATGCACACCCACGAGGATACAGTAAACGTACGTGGTTTGCTTGTACGTGTCTACTAGCACGTACTACTTCTGAATAGATACGCAGTGTCGCCGCGCCAGCAGGGCCGCCGGACCACACGACGGAGTATAGTAGCGTTTCCGTATCGTACTGGTATATTGTTTGTACGTGGACGTAGCTGTTCCATCCAACACGATGGAAGCGGACGTTTCAGACGGGGCCAAAAGCGTGGAGGGGACAGACGTTCCTCTCTTGCCTGCAACATGACTCCAAATGAGTTTGGACTTTGGACTGCAGCTTCCTTCCTTGCTACAGTAGAGTACTACTAGGCACTAGCTTGCTGCTGGATGTTTTATTTGGTGCTAGAACTTGCTCTCGTTGTTTAGTTTGGTGCTAGAACTTTTAAAATATGGGTTTGTGGTCACCCAACTTGCGTTCTCGTGCAAATACGATCACTTCGCCCATATCCGGCACTTAAGTGGCATGCCAACATGACTATGGCCCACTGTCAGTGACAGGAGCAAGTGTGCGCATGTTTCTCTACTCTTATAAAAAACCGAGTTGGTGATGATGGTGTGCCTGCCATCTTCCTATATAGACCGTTCGATCTATATCTGACGGATAGAAAGCAAACTATGGTAATTTTGCAAAAAGATACTCGCACCTCTCCTCACATTTGCAGATAAGGCATCCCCTCGTTCATCCTTATCTCCCACAACCTCATTGTTGTGCAATTAAAGAAAAGGAAGCCTCTGGAACAATCTGGCATGGTTGCCGCTGCCAGCGTCGTCCATCCCCATGCCTCTGATCAATCCGACCATCAATCACCACCACTTCCCACTCCTCCTCACCTTATCTCGCCTCTTTAGTTTTTACACATGAGGTTACTCCCGCATGGGTAAAATGCACCTTGATGTTTCGTGCAATGCACGTGCATCTTGCTAGTTTTTTTAGAAACACCTCTGTTCTATATTTAGTTGTGCAGCAGCACGTGTGGGTCCCACTTGACAGTCTGTCAGATGAATAAAGGCCAGCAGACTGTCGCTGCCGCTGCGTTGTGTTTTTCCTTGTAGTCTAATTCGTCCAATTTCACGTCTGTCATGTACAAACATGCCCTGTGCCAACCACTGCACCGAGCACATTTTCATGTCTATGAAGAGATACATCATCTTTTATTTTATAGAGAAAGCAGGGTTCTTCATGTTGATTCCGATGGTCTCCACCACTAAACTTTTGCAATTTTAGCTGATATTTACAACGCGGTACCTACCAATTATACATATTTTTAGTGCAATTTCAAAATCCGTTTCAATATATTCGAGTGAAAAAATCTGCTCACCCTCGAGTAGTCGTCATTGCCTTATTTGTGTGAATCCAAATAATTTAAAATGTAAAAATCTATATAAAAAATATGGGCCATTTGCTAGCTATATTTTTTATCTAGATTTTTACATTTTAAATTCAAATAATTTAAAATGTAAAAATCTATATAAAAAATATAGCTAGCAAATGGCCCATTAATTAAGTAGCAACTGGACTAGGTTCGAATCTTGTGTAGGTTATATTTTTGCCAAAACACATATTCGATACAAAAATAATCAAAATGACCTACCACAGCAGTACAAAATTGCCTTTTTTGCGATATACAAAATTGGCTAATTGCCTCATGATTTGAACTGCTGTGGTAGTTGGCTAGCTCCACTTGACTCCACTTTGCGATATAAAATTGCCTAGATGTGTGAAGAAAACTGACCTACCGCTACAGGATAAAAATTGGATTTTAATTTTAAGTGATCCAAGTTCACTTTGAAATAGGAATTCAAACCAACTGAAATCTTTTGAGAGGAATGAAAATAAATTCGCTCACCCTCTGAATTCGTTTATATAACTTGATATTAGAGCAAGCTTATTGCTGACATCGGTGACGTCTTTGTATACGGTTGTCCCGCCCGAAATAAGGAATTTATTTGTCAGTTGACCAATATAATAGCATATGCATCTCTGTATTAGACATCAAAGGACGTTCATTGTGGTGGTTAGCACGCGTGGTGGGAATTGAAGAGGACAGAGGCAATTACAGTACGTACTTATTACGTGTGAATCATTTATACAGATGTAATTGTGTGAGTCATTTGAACAAGCTGAGGGTGTTTCTGCCAAAAAAGAACATCATACCTAGCGCCTCCGCTACTAGCCGGCGCTGACAGTGGGGAGATGCACATGTGGCACGCCATGCAAGCAGCGGATATGCCGGCGTACATGCTTTGTGACCGTATTTGCACGAGATTGCAAGTTAGATGATCATAAACCCGTATTTTTAAAATTTTAGCACCAAACTGAACTTCCAGAGCAAGTTCTATGACTCCTGGTGATATTACCTCTTTTATCCGAGAAACTACAATGTAAAAGTTGTAAAGCATGCCCGAGGTAATAGCACCACAAGTCCTTGAACTTGTCTAGGATGTGATGGTTTGGTCCTCAAACTTGTAAAAGGCAATCATTTGGTCTTAAAACTTGTCACTCATGTGCACATTTAGTCCTAGGCCAATCAGGAGCAGCCAAGTGGAGCTAGTTGGTCAGCGCTGCACTATATGCGAAAACCCCCCTGCCATTTATAGAAATCAACCCGCAGGACATAATATCGTGTGCTCGTGTTCTCCTCTGCTACTCCGTGCGTAGCTCGCTTAAGATCAATCAAGCCGGCGACGAGCTGTTATCGTACGTGCATGTACTAGTATTTTACATGCATGAGGAATCGATTCAGGAGCTAGCTAGCTAGCTTCCTTGTACGTGCAGGGTTAGCTTCCGTCTACGTGTGGCCAACGCAAGGCAACGCACGACTCGCCACACAGCGTTTGCGACGCACGCTAGCCGGGCCGCCGCACTACAGGGCCACTAGTCAATAATTAGGCAGTTTGCTAGTACTAAAACAAATCACTACTATTATCCCATTGACATTGCACACATCGTTTCAAATGACTGTTAACATTTTTTGTTTTCTTTATTTTGAATTTTTGCATATTCAGAAATTCAGTCATACGCACAACCACAGTTTACAATTTCAGTTAACATCACTTAACATCAAAATTTAATTCAGATGAGTGTCTTGCGTAGTTTGACGAGGTCCGCTGCCTGTACTTTTGGCCGCAGCTGTCGGATTTCGGGTTCCGGAAAAACCCTTAAGGTTCGAACACTGTGGTACACACGAAGATCTCTCCTCCCCTAGCTCACACGCACCACGATCTCACGGCCTAGCACGACGAACCCAAAGAACAAGGAGACACAAGATTTATACTGGTTCGGGCCACTGATGTGATGTAATACCCTACTCTAGTGTGGTGTGGTGGATTGCCTCTTGGGCTGAGGATGAACAGTTACAAGAGAAAAACAGCCTCCTGAGGAGAGGTGTTCTTGTGCTCGGTGAGCTGGTGTGGTGTTTCTCCAGCCAATCTAGATCTGTCCCCCTCTATGGTGGTGGCTAGTCCTATTTATAGAGGCCCTGGTCCTCTTCCCAAATATTGAGCGGGAAAGGATGCCACAACGGCCAAATTCGAAGGTAGACAGCTAGTACAAGTTATCCTGATTAAAGGTGGTATTCGCCTGCCAAAGGCTCTGGTGGTGACGCCGTCTGGGCCTCCATGGTGATCTCCGTCCTGCTGGTCTTGGTCTCGTTGCACCGATATGGAAACCTTTGCCTGATGCCTCGGGACTCCTCACCTGCGCTTGCCTCTTTAGCACCAAAGAGGAAACGAGGACACTGTGCGCGCTGGCGCCCGCCTGGCCTTGGTCATCATGGCTTACATCATGGGAACCTCGCGAGGTGCCCCTTGCCTTGATCTTTCCGCCCCTGGTGAGCCAGCCCGGTGAGGCCGCCCCAGAGAAGGTCTTGCGTCGTCTGCCTCGCGAGGGTCTTGAGTGTTTGCTGGTGAAGATGGGCCGTACGGGGCCGCTGGTGGAGCCACGCCGCCGCAGGCAGGCAAGTCTGGGGACACCCGTTCCTAGAACGCCGACAATAGCCCCCGGGCCCAAGGCGCGCTCGGATTTGGCTTCGAGGCGAAGCCAAAGGGCAAGTGCGGAGCGCCGTGGGCCCCAACAGCCTGCGGCCCCGCTTGACGCGTGGTGATTGATTGGACGTGGGCGTCTCCGCTTCCCCACGCTGCCTCGGCAACTGCCCGTCTGACAAAAGACTGGCGCGGGCAACTCTTGCCTTCATTGCCTTCCTTCGTCTTGCTCCAGATCCCCTTTCTCGCTCCTTGCTTCCGAAATCTCCAGATTTGCTTCAATTCTCTTCCGAGCCAGTGACCAATGGCGCCCCGCAAGGTCAAGGCTGCTTCGTCGCCCGCCTGGTACGACCGACTCTGGACGCGCCCAACGTCTTGGAGAAGAGCCTCGCCGCCACGCGTCTGCTGACGGCGGGGGAGGACAATGAGAGGCGGAAGACCGAGCTCCAGGCTGGCTCCGCCGAGCTGGAGGCTTCGAGAAGCACCTTCTACCCCTTCTTCGTGAGCAGCGTCGTTGCCGGGTTGGTTCCCCCCTTCTCCGACTTCTTCTACGCTGTCCTCAGCCATTACAAGCTGCAGGCCCTTCGCCTTCATCCCAACTCTGTTCTTCTCCTGTCGATCTTCGCCTTCTACTGCGAGGCATATGTCGGGGTGATGCCGTCCGTGGCTCTGCTGCGCCACTTCTTCTTCCTCCGGATCAATGACGGCCACACCTCAGGGTGCGCCAACTTCATCGCAGCCGGCAAGGCCTACGCGATCTCGAAGGCCGGAAAGAAGGCCGAGGGTTTCAGGAGCAAGTGGGTCATGATGGATGCCATGTGCGTCCACCCACGGTTGACGCTGCCGACAGAGATGCCCCAGTCCGACGAAGGGTGGCTCTGCGCGAAGCTTACTGTCGACCGGGGAAAGCCTATGTTGGAGAAGATGACCGCTGACCTGAAGCCGGGCAACGCGAAAGCTGCGAAGATGACGGGGGCCATGCTCCTGAGAAAATTCCTGATGCTGCGTGTGGCCCCGCTCCAGGCGCGCTCACGCCCCTTGTGGACGCTTGGGGGCAAATAAGATAAGCTTTGATTGAGCCCGGAGGCCTTGTCTGGAGAAGAGCTGTCTGTGGCTCTACGCCTCCTGGCCGGGGACGACCAGGAGTACCCGTCGAGTGCCTTCGTTACCTTGTTCATTCGCACGGACGGGGCGCAGGTCGCGGCCGCCATGCCCACCTTTGACGGGCGCGGGCTAGTGCCGCCGGCGCCCCCAGGGGTCCCGGTGGCGACGGCGCCGGTGGACGTGTCTTCTGGTGATTCCCGCAGGGAGGGGGAAGAGGAGGAGGGCGAGGAGCGCGACTCGGAGGCGACCCCCGAGGGGATGGGGGAGACCTCCCCCTTGAGCAAGGCCGACATCCTCCGCACCCTGCCTGATGACGACGACGAAGCTGAAGTCCTTCCGGAGAGAGAGGAGCCGCCCGTGGCTGGGGGCTCCTCGAGGCCCAAGGCCAGCCCCTGGAGGAGGTCACCGGCCGAGGTTCCGACGAGGGGCAGGTCGGCGCTGATCTCCCGAGACGACGCTCCTGCTCAGACACCGCCTGGAGCTGCTTCTGGCCCATCCGCTGCCCCCTCTTCCGCTCCTGGAGCCCACGCGCCTGCGCCTCAGGCTGCGAGGCTCTCAGGCTTCAAGCTTAAGAAGCGGAGGGATTACACCACGGTGGACCAGTAAGTGTTCTTGTCCTGCCTTGTTCTTGCTTCTGCTGCTTATCCTTGGCGCTTCTCCGTTGCTTGATTAGGCGAAGCCCGCAGCGAAGAAGAGGAAGGAGGAAGAGGTGTTGCTGCTCGGGACCAGATCGCCTACGGCGGCCGCACCCCTCTCCATGGACAAGGGCAGCGACGGCGCTCGCGCTTCTCCGGCCCGATCATCCTCGCAAGGCTTGGGGGAGCATCCTCGGGAGGAGTCAGTCCCCGTGGCCCCGCTGGCTCCGGAGGTGCCAAAGTCCAGCCCGGGCGTTGGGGTCCCCGAAGCTCAGGAGTTCTGGCCTCCCAGGCCATGGTGACGACGTCGCCTCCTCCCCCTCCTGCCGCAATGCTATCTCCGGGTCCTTCTGCCTCCCCTGACGTCCTGGAGCGCGCTCTTTCTGTGATGACCCTGCTGCGGGAAGATCTTCGGGGCGCCGACCCCTGCCTGGTAGCCGGGCGCCTGGAGCCGGTCTCTGGCTGGCTTCACTCAGACGTGTCCGTTCGGGCGGCGCTGAGCCAGGCGGCAGCAACCTCCGAGAAGGACAAGCAGGCCGCCGCTCAGGCTGCGGCCGCTCGCGAGGTGGCGCTGAAAGATGTCGGGGCCGCCCAGGATCGCTGCCAGTTGCTGAAGGCCGAATTGAAGACTCTGCGCAAGGAGCGTGCGTAAGAAGCTCGTGGCCGCAAAGCGGAGGAGGAGAAGATGAAGGCCCAAGAGGACGCCGTCAGGGGTCGCGACATCGAGATGGAGCAGTTGGGGAAGGCGCAGGCCGCGGAGCGCAGCCGGCTGGAGAAGCTGAAGCGGCAGATGGAAGCGGAGAAAGCCGAGCTTGACACCAAGGCGAAGGTCCTGGCCGAGGACCGTGCGGCCTTCAAGCTCCTCGAGGAGAGGTCTCACAAGGCGCTGCGGTCGCTCTACGAGAAAGGCTTGGAGGAGCCGCTGGCTACCGCCTACGAGGGCCCCACCCAGCTGCTTCCTTATCTGGTCGAAGCGCTTGAGGAAGTCGTGAGCGGTGTCGGCCCCTTGGCGGAGGAAGAAGCCCGCATTCTTTCTTCAGCCGCGTTGACGCGCGTCTTCAGCCACCTCCATCTTCGCAATCCCACCGCCCACCTTGACGAGCTGCTGGAACCTGTGGACGCCGAGCACTACACAGCTACTGCCGAAGCCGTGAAGAGCCGGGTGGAGGCCCTGCTGAAGAGGTTCCACGCCTTCGATCCCGTGCCTTCAACTGGCGGTGCTGCTAATCCTGCAACTCCGGCGGGCGGTGCAGGCGAGGGCAACGCTGCTATAGTGGAAGCATCCCTTGTCGGCGACGGCGGCGCCCGAAAATGACGAGATGACTTGCTGGCGGCTCCTTTCTTGTTTAGTTTCTGCAATATGCACCATGCCTCGTGGAGGCGTTAAACTTGCGTTTGGTTTCAGGAGAACAATATGTCTTGTAATATTTGTTTGAGATTTTGCAATTTTCTTCCCGTTTGCTTTACGTTCTACGTCGGCAGGGCCCGACCCCGTGCATACCTCAGCTGCCGTTGGGTCGTCCAGATCACCAGAACGAGACCAAGGAGTGAGGAGCTACGTGGCTAGTTAGGCTCCTGAGTCGCAATGCTCAGGAGTCCCCCTTGACGCGCAAACAACTTACGGAAAGGACATGCAGGAATAGGTCTAGTGTTCTACGTCGGCAGGTGTCAAGGGGAACTAAATCCTCTGCTTCGACAAGGGAGGAGATCTACATATCCGTATTGCCAAGCTTGCCTTCCACGCAAAGGAGAGTCCCATCCGGACACGGGACGAAGTCTTGAGTCTTGTATCTTCATAGTCCAACAGTCCGGCTAAAGTATATGATCCGGCTGTCCGAGTACCCCCTAATCCAGGACTCCCTCAGTAGCCCCTGAACCAGGCTTCAATGACGATGAGTCCGGCGCGCAGATTGTCTTCGGCATTGCAAGGCGGGTTCCTCCTCCGAATACTCCATAGAAGATTTTGAACACAAGGATCGTGTCCGGCTCTGTAAAATAAATTCCACATACCACCATAGAGAGTATAATATTTTCACAAATCTTAATCTGCTGACAACTTTTCATAGCGTGATGTTCTGCCGTGGTTTGGTCATGACGAACCGTTTTTCCCAGCCTGCCACTGCACGTGTTGCGAGGCGGTTTTATTGGCACGTCTTGTCGAAGCAGAGATCGTGTTCCTCTTATCACGGGATTCTCATCAATAGGGGTGTGGGTAACCCAATCGCGCCATCAATTACGACGCTTGGGGAATAAGCGGGTTTACCAGGCAAGTGGAGAGGCGCAGAATCCCTGCTGCCTTTATAAGGGGATAATTACTCCCTTTCGCACCCACGCTTTCTTCTTCCCGATCCATTCCCCTTCGCTCGAGCTCCAGCGCCCAAGCGTTCATCTTCTCTGCCCACAAAGGCCTTCCGAAAATGTCCAGATCTGGAGCAGGAGGTAAGTGGATGGCCTCTACCGTCCGGGTGAAGGATATCAAAAAGCTTCGGGGGGCCAGGTATCGGGCCAAGAAAATCAGCCACCGTCTCCCGACGGCGAGACAGATCGTCCCTACTCCAGAACCCCATGAGAGAGTTGTATTCCTCCCTCACTTCGTCCGCGGGCTAGGGTTTCCCCAGCACCCGTTCGTTCGCGGCATCATGTATTATTATGGGATTGATCTTCACGATCTGTCCCCTAATTCCTTCCTCAACATCTCGACATTCATTGTCGTGTGCGAGGCTTTTCTCCGCATGTCGCCACACTTCGGCTTATGGCTGAAGATTTTTAATGTGAAGCCCAAGGTAGTGGGCGGCGTGCACGCCGAGTGCGGGGGCGCTATGGTGAGCAAGATGCCCAACGTCACATGGACAACATGCACCTTTAACGATTCCGTCAAGGAGTGGTAACAGCAGTGGTTTTACATCACCGAGCCGCGCGGCACGGAATGGGCCGCTACTCCCGAGTTTCGATCCGGAGCTCCTCTGCGGCTTACATCCTGGATCAAGAAGGGCCTGAACTGATCTTCGTCCAACGAATTGTCGGTGCTCCAGACGCGCGTTAAAGATATGGGACACAAGAACATTGAACTTGTCAATGTAATCCAGGTGATGTTAGTTCGCCGGATCCTGCCTTGTCAACACCGGACTTGCAATCTATGGGAATTCGATCCGGCCAAGCACCAAACCCTGCGAGAGCTTTTCGGCTCCTCGCACAAAGACATCTGGAAGGTGCTTTTCAAGTCCAGCAAATCATGGCCGGACTCTGCCGAAGACCGCGGGTACCAACTGTCCCGCACTGCAAGTTCGGTAAGTCATCATACTTTTTATCCGCATAACCCAAAGGAAGCGCTTAATGTGTTTTCTACAACTCTCCTAGGGCTGGACGAAGAAGGCGGAGCGGATCCATTGTCCAGCCCCGCTGACCGAAGAACCGGCCGTCCCACTTCTGACGCAGATGTTGGTCCCGGCGCCTTACAAGGTGCCGAAGAAGACGGCCGAGAAGGAGGCCAAAAAGACCCGGGGCGGCCTTCGTCGCCGCGGCACTTCGTACACAATATCCGAAGGCTCTAATGCCCGTTCCGCCTCCGAAGAGGACGAGGAGGAGGAGGAAGACGAATCCCTTGCGGGGGGAAGAAAGAAGAGGACGGCCTCCGCACACTTGGAGGCCGAGTCGCCTAAAAGGGGAAAAACTCCTCTTCCGGAGGAGTCTACTGCCGCCGCCGACAGCAGCCCGACATGGGATCCCAGGGCCCAGCCCCTGGTGAATTCGTGAGTATATTGAATCTGAGTACGTTTATGCGTCCAGACTCATCATGGCATAATATTTTAACCTGAGCCATATTTTTTGTAGTCCGGCGAGGTCCCGTACCAAACAATCCTCATCAGAGGATTCGCTGAGCTCGGATGCTATGGAGAGCGGGACGCCCCCGAAGGCCCCTTCCTCCGAACAGGTGAGTAACACCGAGGCTTTGTCCCAGAGGGACCCTGGCCAAGGAGGAGAGGGAAAGACCATGAAGGCGGCGCCTGGAGGTCAAACTTCAGGGGCCGGACACATGGGGGAGAGAATTCCCATGGGAGCTGACGGCGGGGGCCATCTTGAATTCAGCTCCCAGCCGGATGCAATTCCGGAAACCAATACGGCTCCAGAATCAAGCAGGCAGCCTCTCTCAGCTGGAGGGGGCATGCTTGTTCCACCGGCAATCTCTATCCAACCAGAGGTGTCGGATGCTTTGTTGGTGGCGCTGAAGAGCGCCTCCATCGTCGATGAACACCGTGCCCTTATGGGTGCGGTGATTGAGAAGATTCAGTCTGCTGAGAGTGGACTGAATGAAGCCTGTATCGGCCTTATAAAAGATTTTGAGGTATGTTTTATGAGGTTTCGAAGAGTGTCATGGTATGGATAGTAGCCCCTGATACACTGTTCAGTGAAAGAAAGAACCGGACAGAGGATCGAATTTATGTTCATAGGAAGACTCATTGGATGACATCTATTTCTCTTCTGTTATAAGCAGGCGTCTGTAGCGGCTGCTGCCTCTCATACTGCGGTGGTCTCCGAACTGAATCAAAGTCTGGAGCGGGCCAAAGAAGAACTTGGCCAGTTGAAAATGCAGTTGGGAGATAAACAAGGTATGCGCAAGTCTTGTTCGCATTTATTGCGAATGAATTTTCAGTATGATAAAATATGTTTCATGATTTGCGCTAGGGATGATGACCGAAGTCGGGGCTCTTAAGAAGGTTGTGGCCGAGGCCGAGAAAAAGGCAACCACAGAGCAGGATCTTCGTGAGAAGCACGAGGCCAGGGTTATTGAAGCTGAGCAGGAGAAGAGGCCGTGAAGAAATGCGAGACCTTGGAGCAGAGTTTAACGGAGAAAGAATCCGAACTCACCAAGGCGCATCAGGCCACGAGCGATGCCCGGGGGAAAACCCAAAGCGCCCTGCAGGGGATCCAAGAGGCGAGGAAGATCGCGGCGGGTAAGGCTTTTTCCATGTAAAGCAAGTATTTGAGGAGAAAATCATGTTTCTAATTTTGAATGCGGATTTCTCAGGGGTATTTGCCGAGCTGCCCCGCAGCATATCGGATGCCACCCAATTCTACCGAGCCGAAGAAAGGAACACTGCGGATAAGCTCTTCTGGTCGCAGTATTTGGCACCGAATTATCCGGTGTCTTTTGTCGATCAACTGAAACAGCTGATCGAACTGCATAAGGCGGCGAAACTAGCCATGAAGGATCTGATTATCCGGCTATGGCCCGCCGAGCCGATTCCAGGCAGCTACTTCGGGCTTGTGAGTGCCTGCCCTCGACTTGACGTCATCAAGCGGTCGGTCTGTATAGAGGGTGCGCGAATGGCCTTCGCCCGTGCAAAGGTGCACTGGGGGAAGATGGATGCTGAAAAGCTGATTACCGAAGGACCGCCAGAGGGGAAGGAGCACCGCAAGCTCGAATTATATTATGAGAGTGTCCTGAAAGGATCCTACCTTGCAGCGGAGCTATGTACCAAGGACATTATATTTCCATGAATGCAAATCATGTTGTCCTTTGTAATGTTTGAACAAGGTCATTTATATTATTTATGGCCTGTTATATAAAAGTTTATCCTCCTGCGCGGCTGTTTTATATATTAATCCTGAGAGTTGCCAGTCGTCGGCTTCTGCCCCCACGTAAGAAGTACGGGGGTGTTCGGGATAGACCTGATCACTCTTTATCCCAGTTTTGGGTCCTTCGAAGGAGGTGTTCAGCACAACGAACCAGGCAATCGGACTATAGGGCTTTATCGCTCTCACTTAGCCATAGGAGCTTTAGGAAGGTAGGCGCAGCCCCTGGTGTTCGGAAGACCGCACGAGGGGCTCTATAAGCACCTGATCGGAAGAAAAAACCGATCCATCGCACGCTGCATTGGTTATGGCATTATGCGGGAGAAATCCTTAAAGATTTTACAACCTCTCGAACAGCTGACCAGCTCTCGCCGTATCATGACAGTCAGTTTTCGGCTTTCTCTACTGAGGTGCTCGTCCGAAAGAACCAGGACACAATCGCAGTAGTTCTCCCAGTGCTACCTTAGCCGATATAGCGGAACGTAAGGTACCAAAACGTGGGAGCCGGGCAAACCCAACTATTGACCCAAGACATGATTCGGAGCTGATGCATATAATGCTATAGGTTCGGGGTGCCGAACTTCCGTGAAGGTGTTCGGACTTTATTGCCGTATTATGGGTAAAACGAAGCCCCTGGCATATTTGAAGGCATATCATGGTGTACGGATGCCACTTGACAAAAGAATTTTAATAAGAAATAACAGCAGATAAGCGTCATATGAATCCATATGTTGTATTTGAATAGTACGTCAATGCGTATAAGTACATGTAATGTGATAAAAAGGAGATATGACTGTGGAACCTGCTGAGACCAGGGGAAGAAGCTGTGTGCGGATCCGGAGTATAGTCGGATAGTCATCGCGGGGAATATCTACGGATTCCCATGTGCGTTCGAGCTGCCTCCACATCGCCCGTCCTGGTCAGCGCAAAGGTGAACCTGCGAAGGAAATGTAAGAAATGTTTGCGTGCCGGAGAGCGGTTGAGCCGCTGAGTGTGGCCTGTCCTGGCCTTCGCCGGAGTGTTTAATTGAGCTCTGGACGAGCCGGGCTATCCTGCCGCGAAGTAGTTCGGAGTCCTTTGACGGTGTGCGGGAACCTGGCCGTCGACTCGAGGTTCGGCTGCAAGGTGCTGCTCGTTGCTTCTGCTGTTAAGGCAGCGGTGTACTCGTTGGTGCCGAAGTAAAGTTCGTCCTTGCCATTAACCGTGATGACGCCGCGTGGACCGGGCATTTTGAGCTTAGGGTAGGCATAATGTGGCACCGTGTTGAATCGAGCGAACGCGGTTCGTCCGAGCAGTGCCTGATAATCACTGCGGAAAGGGACGATTTCGAAGATTAACTCTTTGGTACAGTAATTGTCTGGTGATCCGAAGACTACCTCAAGGGCGATGGAGCCTGTACAGCTCGCTTCCACACCTAGTATAATGCCTCTAAAAGTGGCTTTAGTGGGTTTGATCACCGAATGATCGATGCCCATCTTGCGCACTGTGTCATGGTAAAGCAGGTTTAGACTGCTGCCTCCGTCCATAAGGACTCGTGTGAGGTGGAACCCGTCAATTATTGGGTCGAGGACTAGTGCAGCTGGATTGCCCTGATTGGCGTTAACCGGACGATCCGTGCGGTTGAAGGTGACCGGCCCTTGTTTATATTATGGGACGACTAGTTCCGTTAAGTCGGCATCCCTAAGGGTGCGTATCCGGTCCGGGTTGGGAATTTGGGTGGTGTTTACCACGTTCACCGTTTGGATTTGCGGGGGAAATTTCTTTTGCCCTCCTGTGTTCGGTGATCTGGGCTATTCGTCGCCATCATCGCTTTGAGACCCCCCTTCTCTGTTTTTGGCGCCTGCCCTGCCGGCTTGTTTGAAGACCCAACATTCTCCGTTGGTATGGGTGGCTGGCGTTCCTGGGGTGCCATGAATTTGGCATTGGCGATCGAGTATGCGGTCCAGACTGGATGGACCCAAATTGTTATTTTTGAGTGGCCCTTTCCGCTGACCGGACTTTGAGCCACTAAACCCAGCATTAACTGCCGTATCTTCGGCGTTTTCACCATATTTGCGGTGCTTGTGTTTGTGGCGTCGTGGTTTGCCGTTGCTATCCCTGGCCTCTGATGTGCCAGGTTTGCTTGCTGTGTTGTTGCTACGAGCCAACCAGCTATCTTCGCCCGCGCAAAAGCGGGTCATAAGTGTCGTGAGGGCTGCCATGGATTTTGGCTTCTCTTGGCCGAGATGTCGGGCGAGCCACTCGTCACGGATGTTATGTTTAAAGGCTGCTAGGGCTTCGGCATCCGGACAGTCGACAATTTGGTTCTTTTTAGTTAGGAAATGAGTCCAGAATTTCCTTGCTGACTCTCCGGGCTGTTGTGTTATGTGACTTAAATCGTCAGCATCCGGTGGTCGCACATAGGGGCCCTGGAAATTGTCCAGGAATGCATTTGCCAGGTTCTCCCAACTTCAAATGGAGTTTGCCGGCAACCTATTCAGCCAATGTCGAGCCGGCCCTTTGATTTTTAGGGGGAGATACTTGATGGCGTGTAGATCATCCCCACGGGCCATGTGAATGTGGAGGAAGAAGTCTTCTATCCATACCGCGGGATCTGTAGTACCATCATATGATTCAATGTTTACGGGTTTAAACCCTTCTAGGAATTCGTGATCCATTACTTCATCTGTGAAGCATAGGGCGTGTGCGGCACCTCTGTGTCGGGCTATGTCACGACGCAGTTCATACGAGTCTTGTCCGCTGTATTCAGCCCGGCCGGATTTGCTTTTAGTATATCTGGCGTGTCGATCATCGTCACGCGTTAGGGCACACCCCCGTGATCTGTAGATCGATCTTGTATGTCCTACTTTGTTTTCCAATACGTGTCGCCGGTCCTGCGTGTTGCCCCGGGCCTTGGTGTTTTTGTTTGTCTGGCGACGGGGTGCGGGCTGGACTTCGGGCTGATATGCCCCTCTGTCTCGGCCACGAGGTGGCCGATCAGCTGCATCATACGCTGGTAATGCAGGTTTTAATGCTTCCTCCTCGAGTTGGGGTAGCAACCTGCGCTTTGGGTAACTCTTGGTTGGGCGCTCGAGTTCGTATTCCTCGACCGCCAGGACCTCAGTCCATCTATCTGCTAGCAGATCTTGATCAGCTCGAAGCTGCTGTTGCTTTTTGTTCAGGCTATTTGCTGTGGCTATAAGCCGGCGCTTGAAGCGCTCCTGCTCGACGGGATCCTCAGGCACGATAAATTCTTCGTCGCCGAGGCTCACCTCGTCTTCGGAGGGAGGCATGTAATTGTCATCCTCTGATTCTCCGTCTGCTGCCTGTTCCTGAGGGCTAGCTTGTTCATCCTCCTACTCGAGGCCTGGCTGGAGGGGGTTGTCTTCGTCTTCGGCACTATCCGGAGCGTTATTGTCTCTTGTGCTGTTATCGCTGCTTTTGCTATGGCGGGACTTAGAGCGGCGCCGCTGACGCCGGTGCTTGGATTGCTTCTTGGAGGGATTATCCTCCGTTGCCTTATCGCCATCGCCTTCTTTGGGGGTGTCCACCATGTATATATCATATGATGAGGTGGCAGTCCAGCGCCTTGTGGGCGGTGGTTCCTTTTCGTCTCCTGCATCGTCACGCGTTATCCGGAGCGTTATTGTCTCTTGTGCCGGTATCGCTGCTTTTGCTATGGCGGGACTTAGAGCGGCGCCGCTGACGCCGGTGCTTGGATTGCTTCTTGGAGGGATTATCCTCCGTTGCCTTATCGCCATCGCCGTCTTTGGGGGTGTCCACCATGTATATATCATATGATGAGGTGGCAGTCCAGCGCCCTGTGGGCGGTGGTTCCTGTTCGTCTCCTGCAAAGTCGTCCATACCGTCGATGTCTTCGGAGCCGAAATCGAGCATGTCGGTTAAATCGTCGACAGTGGCTACTAAGTGGGTGGTGGGTGGGGAGCGAATTTCTTCATCGTCCGCATCCCACTCTAGCTGGACATAGTTCGGCCAAGGGTCTCCTGACAAGGAGAGAGACCTCAATGAGTTTAGCACGTCGCCCAGTGGTGAGTGCTGAAAGATATCCGCGGAGGAAAACTCCATGATCGGTGCCCAATCAGATTTGATAGGCACGGACGCAGGCGGTTCGGAGCCCGTTCGGAGCCCGTTTGATCGCAACAGTTTTCGAGGGTAGAGTATTCAACCCAAAATTATTGATTCGACACAAGGGGAGCCAAAGAATATTCTCAAGTATTAGCACCTGAGTTGTCAATTCAACCACACCTGGATAACTTAGTATCTGCAGCAAAGTATTTAGTAGCAAAGTAATATGGAAGTAACGGTAACGGTAGCAAAAGTAATATTTTTGGGTTTTGTAGTGATTGTAACAGTAGCAACGGAAAAGTAAATAAGCGAAGAACAATATGTGAAAAGCTCATAGGCATTGGATCGGTGATGGAGAATTATGCCGGATGCGGTTCATCATGTAACAGTCATAACATAGGGTGACACAGAACTAGCTCCAATTCATCAATGTAATGTAGGCATGTATTCCGAATATAGTCATACGTGCTTATGGAAAAGAACTTGCATGACATCTTTTGTCCTACCCTCCCGTGGCAGCGGGGTCCTAATGGAAACTAAGGGATATTAAGGCCTCCTTTTAGTAGAGTACCGGAACAAAGCATTAACACATAGTGAATACATGAACTCCTCAAACTAAGGTCATCACCGGGAGTGGTCCCGATTATTGTCACTTCGGGGTTGCCGGATCATAACACATAGTAGGTGACTATAGACTTGTAAGATAGGATCAAGAACTCACATATATTCATGAAAACATAATAGGTTCAGATCTGAAATCATGGCACTCGGGCCCTAGTGACAAGAATTAAGCATAGCAAAGTCATAGCAACATCAATCTCAGAACATAGTGGATACTAGGGATCAAACCCTAACAAAACTAACTCGAGTACATGATAGATCTCATCCAACCCATCACCGTCCAACAAGCCTACGAAGGAATTACACACGCACGGCGGTGAGCTTCATGAAATTGGTGATGGAGGATGGTTGATGATGACGACGGCGACGGACTCCCCTCTCCGGAGCCCCGAACGGACTCCAGATCAGCCCTCCCGAGAGGTTTTAGGGCTTGGCGGCAGCTCCGTATCGTAAAACGCGATGAATCCTTCTCTCTGATTTTTTTCTCCCCGAAAGTGAATATATGGAGTTGGAGTTGAGGTCGGTGGAGCGTCAGGGGGCCCACGAGGCAGGTGGGCGCGCCCCCCACCCTCGTGGACAGGGTGTGGGCCCCCTGACGTGGATTTTTCTTCCAGTATTTTTAATATTTTCCAAAAATATGTTCCGTGGAGTTTCAGGTCATTCCGAGAACTTTTGTTTCTGCACATAAACAACACCATGGAAAGACTGCTGAAAACAACGTCAGTCTGGGTTAGTTCCATTGAAATCATGCAAGTTAGAGTCCAAAACAAGGGCAAAAGTGTTTGGAAAAGTAGATAGGACAGAGACGTATCAACTCCCCCAAGCTTAAACCTTTGCTTGTCCTCAAGCAATTCAGTTGATAAACTAAAAGTGATAAAGAAAAACTTTTACAAACTCTGTTTGCTCTTGTTGTTGTAAATATGTAAAGCCAGCATTCCAGTTTTCAGCAAAGATTATGACTAACCACATTCGCAATAACTCTTAGGTCTCATGTTTACTCATATCAATGGCATAATCAACTAGCGAGCAATAATAATAAATCTCGGATGACAACACTTTCTCAAAACAATCATGATATGATATAATAAGATGGTATCTCGCTAGCCCTTTCCGAGACCGCAAAACATAAATGCAGAGCACCTTTAAAGATCAAGGACTGACTAGACATTGTAATTCATGGTAAAAGAGATCCAGTCATAGTCATACCAATATAGATTAATAGTAATGGATGCAAATGACAGCAGCGCTCTCCAGCTAGTGCTTTTTAATAAGAGAGTGATGACTCAACATAAAAGTAAATAGATAGGCCCTTCGCAGAGGGAAGCAGGGATTTGTAGAGGTGCCAGAGCTCGGTTTAATAGAGATAAATAATATTTTGAGCAGCATACTTTCATTGTCAACATAACAACCGAGAGATGGTGATATCCTCCATGCTACACACATTATAGGCGGTTCCCAAACAGAATGGTAAAGTTTATACTCCCCCTCCACCAACAAGCATCAATCCATGGCTTGCTCGAAACAACGAGTGCCTCCAACTAGCAACCGTCCCAGGGGGAGTTTTGTTTGCAATTATTTTGATTTAGTTTGCATAAAGCATGGGACTGGGCATCCCGGTGACCAGCCATTTTCTCGTGAGTGAGGAGCGGAGTCCACTCCTCTTGAGAATAACCCGCCTGGCATGGAAGATACGGACAGCCCTAGTTGATACATGAGCTATTCGAGCATACAAAACAGAATTTCATTTGAAGGTTTAGAGTTTGGCACATACAAATTTACTTGGAACGGCAGGTAGATACCGCATATAGGAAGGTATTGTTGTGGAACGTAGAAGAAATTCAAAATTTTCTACGCATCACCAAGATCAATCTATGGAGTAATCTAGCAACGAGGGAAGGGGAGTGCATCTACATACCCTTGTAGATCGCGATGCGGAAGCGTTGCAAGAACGCGGATGAAGGAGTCGTACTCATAGCGATTCAGATCGCGGTTGATTCCGATCTAAGCGCCGAACCACGGCGCCTCCGCGTTCAACACACGTGCAGCCCGGTGACGTCTCCCACGCCTTGATCCAGCAAGGAGAGAGGGAGAGGTTGGGGAAGACTCCGTTCAGCAGCAGCACAACGGCATGGTGGTGATGGAGGAGCGTGGCAATCCCGCAGGGCTTCGCCAAGCACCGCGGGAGAGGAGGAGGAGGGAGAGGGGTAGGGCTGCGCCGAAAGAGAGACGTTCTCATGTGTATGGCAGCCCCAAAACCCCAATATATATAGGGGAGGGGGAGGGCTGCGCCCCCATCTAGGGTTCCCCCCCCCAAGGGGTGCGGCCAGCCCTAGATGGGGCTTGGGGGGCGGCCAAGGGGGGAGAGAGGGGGGCGCCCCACTAGATGGGCCTTAGGCCCATCTGAGCCTAGGGTTTCCCCCTTCCCCCTTTCCTGCGCCCTGGGCCTCTTGTGGGGGGGGCGCACCAGCCCACCTGGGGCTGGTCCCCTCCCACACTTGGCCCACGCAGCCCTCTGGGGCCGGTGGCCCCACCTGGTGGACCCCCGGGACCCTCCCGGTGGTCCCGGTACATTACCGATAGCACCCGAAACTTTTCCGGTGACCAAAACAGGACTTCCCATATATAAATCTTTACCTCCGGACCATTCCGGAACTCCTCGTGACGTCCGGGATCTCATCCGGGACTCCGAACAACATTCGGTAACCACGTACATACTTTCCCTATAACCCTAGCGTCATCGAACCTTAAGTGTGTAGACCCTACGGGTTCGGGAACCATGCAGACATGACCGAGACGTTCTCCGGTCAATAACCAACAGCGGGATCTGGATACCCATGTTGGCTCCCACATGTTCCACGATGATCTCATCGGATGAACCACGATGTCGGGGATTCAATCAATCCCGTATTCAATTCCCTTTGTCTATCGGTATGTTACTTGCCCGAGATTCGATCGTCGGTATCCCGATACCTTGTTCAATCTCGTTACCGGCAAGTCTCTTTACTCGTTCCGTAACTCACATCATCCCGTGATCAACTCCTTGGTCACATTGTGCACATTATGATGATGTCCTACCGAGTGGGCCCAGAGATACCTCTCCGTTTACACGGAGTGACAAATCCCAGTCTCGATTCGTGCCAACCCAACAGACACTTTCGGAGATACCTGTAGTGCACCTTTATAGCCACCCAGTTACGTTGTGACGTTTGGTACACCCAAAGCATTCCTACGGTATCCGGGAGTTGCACAATCTCATGGTCTAAGGAAATGATACTTGACATTAGAAAAGCTCTGAGCAAACGAACTACACGATCTTGTGCTAGGCTTAGGATTGGGTCTTGTCCATCACATCATTCTCCTAATGATGTGATCCCGTTATCAACGACATCCAATGTCCATGGTCAGGAAACCGTAACCATCTATTGATCAACGAGCTAGTCAACTAGAGGCTTACTAGGGACATGGTGTTGTCTATGTATCCACACATGTATCTGAGTTTCCTATCAATACAATTCTAGCATGGATAATAAACGATTATCATGAACAAGGAAATATAATAATAACCAATTTATTATTGCCTCTAGGGCATATTTCCAACAGTCTCCCACTTGCACTAGAGTCAATAATCTAGTCCACATCACCATGTGATTAACACTCATAGGTCACATCACCATGTGACCAACATCCAAAGAGTTTACTAGAGTCAACAATCTAGTTCACATCACTATGTGATTAACACTCAATGAGTTCTGGTTTGATCATGTTATGCTTGTGAGAGAGGTTATTAGTCAACGGGTCTGAACCTTTCAGATCCGTGTGTGCTTTACGAATATCTATGTCATCTTGTGGATGCTACCACGCGCTATTTGGAGCCATTTCAAATAATTGCTCTACTATACGAATCCGGTTTACTACTCAGAGTCATCCGGATTAGTGTCAAAGTTCGCATCGACGTAACCCTTTACGACGAACTCCTTTTCACCTCCATAATCGAGAAAATTCCTTAGTCCACTAGATACTAAGGATAAGTTCGACCGCTGTCATGTGATCCATTCCCGGATCACTATTGTACCCCTTGACCAACTCATGGCAAGGCACACTTCATGTGCGGTACACAGCATAGCATACTGTAGAGCCTACGTCTAAAGCATAGGGGACGACCTTCGTCCTTTCTCTCTCTTCTGCTGTGGTCAGGTCTTGAGTCTTACTCAATACTCACACCTTGTAACACAGCCAAGAACTCCTTCTTTGCTGATCTATTTTGAACTCTTTCAAAATCATGTCAAGGTGTGCGTTCTTTGAAAGTATCATCGGGCGTCTTGATCTATCTCTATAGATCTTGATGCCCAATATGTAAGCAGCTTTATCCAGGTCTTCCTTTGAAAAACTCCTTTCAAACAACCCTTTATGCTTTCCAGAAATTTTACATCATTTCGGATCAACAATATGTCATTCACATATACTTATCAGAAATGTTGTAGCGCTCCCACTCACTTTATTGTAAATACAAGTTTCTAACAAACTTTGTATAAACCCAAAAACTTTGATCACTCCATCAAAGCGTATATTCTGACTCCGAGATGCTTGCTCTAGTCCATGGAAGGATCGCTGGAGCTAGCATACCTTTTAGCATCCTTAGGATCGACAAAACCTTTCTGATTGTATCACATACAACCTTTCCTTACGAAAACTGGTAAGGAAACTTGTTTTGACATCCATCTGCCAGATTTCATAAATGCAGCTAATGCTAACATGATTCCGACGGACTTAAGCATCGCTACGGATGAGAAAATCTCATCGTAGTCAACTCCTTGAACTTGTGGAAATACTCTTTGCCACAAGTCGAGCTTCATAGACGGTAACATTACCGTCCACGTCCGTCTTCTTCTCAAAGATCCATTTATCTCGGATTTCATGGCTTCTAACCATTTGTCGGAATATGGGCCCACCATCGCTTCTCCATAGCTCGTAGGTTCAGTATTGTCCAACAACATGATATCTCAGACAGGATCACGTACCACTCTGAAGTAGCACGCATCCTCGTCGTCCTACGAGGTTTGGTGGTGACTTGATCCGAAGTTTCATGATCACTATCATAAGCTTCCACTTCAATTGGTATAGGTGCCACAGGAACAACTTCCTGTGCCCTGCTACACACTAGTTGAAGTGACGGTTCAATAACCTTATCAAGTCTCCACCATCCTCCCACTCAATTCTTTCGAGAGAAACTTTTCCTCGAGAAAGGACTCGTTTCTAGAAGCAATTACTTTTGCTTCCAGATCTGAAATAGGAGGTATACCCAACTGTTTTGGGTATTCTTATGAAGATGTATTTATCCGCTTTGGGTTCGAGCTTATCAGCCTGAAACTTTTTCACATAAGCTTCGCAGCCCCAAACTTTTAAGAAACGACAACTTAGGTTTCTCTAAACGGTGTCGTCTCAACGGAATTGCGTGGTGCCCCTTTTAAAGTGAATGCGGTTGTCTCTAATGCCTAACCCATAAACGATAGTGGTAATTCGATAAGAGACATCATGGTATGCACCATATCCAATAGGGTGCAGTTATGATGTTCGGACACACCATCACACTATGGTGTTCCAGGCGGTATTAATTGTGAAACACTTTCCACAATGTCTTAATTGTGTGCCAAACTCGTAACTCAGATACTCATCTCTATGATCATATCACAGACATTTTATCCTCTTGTCACGACGATCTTCAACTTCACTCTGAAATTACTTGAACCTTTCAATAATTCAGACTTGTGTTTCATCAAGTAAATACACTCAGCATCTACTCAAATCATCTGTGAAGTAAGAACATAACGATATCCACTGCATGCCTCAGCACTCATTGGACTGCATACATCAAAATGTATTACTTCCAATAAGTTGCTCTCTTGTTCCATCTTACTGAAAACGAGGCCTTTCAGTCATCTTGCCCATGTGGTATGATTTGCATGTCTCAAGTGATTCAAAATCAAGTGAGTCCAAACGATCCATCTGCATGGAGTTTCTTCATGCATATATACCAATAGACATGGTTCGCATGTCTCAATCTTTTCAAAAACGAGTGAGTCCAAAGATCCATCTACATGGAGCTTCTTCATGCGTTCTATACCAATATGACTCAAATGGCAGTGCCACAAGTATGTGGAACTATCATTACTATTTTATATCTTTTGGCACGAACATGTGTATCACTACGATCGAGATTCATTTTAGGTGCAAGACCATTGAAGGTATTATTCAAATAAACAGAGTAACCATTATTCTCCTTAAATGAATAACCGTATTGCGATAAACATAATCCAATCATGCTCAACGCAAACACCAAATCTCGATGGTAGAGGGAGCATGCGATGCTTGATCACATCAACCTTGGAAACACTTCCAACACACATCGTCATCTCACCTTTAGCTAGTCTCCATTTATTCCGCAGCTTTTATTTCGAGTTACTAACACTTAGCAACCGAACCGGTATCTAATACCCTGGTGCTGCTAGGAGTACTAGTAAAGTACACATTCATATAATGTATATCCAATATACTTCTGTCGACCTTGCCTGCCTTCTCATCTACCAAGTATCTAGGGTAGTACTGCTTCAGTGACCGTTCCCTCATTACAGAAGCACTTAGTCTCGGGTTTGGGTTCAACCTTGGGATTCTTCACTAGAGCAGCAAATGACTTGCTGTTTCATGAAGTATCCCTTTTGCCCTTGCCCTTCTAGAAACTAGTGGTTTTACTAACCATCAACAATTGATGCTCCTTCTTGATTTCTACTTTCGCGGTGTCAAACATCGCGAGTTGCTCAAGGATCATCATGTCTATCCCTGATATGTTATAGTTCATCACGAAGCTCTACTAGCTTGGTGGCAGTGACTATGGAGAACCATCACTATCTCATCTGGGAGATTAACTCCCACTCGATTCAAGTGATTGTGGCACTCGGACAATCTGAGCACATGCTCAACGATTGAGCTCTTCTCCCTTAGTCTGCAGGCTTAAGAAACTTGTCAGAGGTCTCATACCTCTTGACGTGGGCACTAGTCTGAAATCCCAATTTCAATCTTCAGAACATCTCATATGTTCTGCAACGTTTCAAAACCGTCTTTGGTGCCACAATTCTAAACCGTTAGCATTACACACTGAACTATCACGTAGTTATCAAAACGTGTATGTCAGATGTTCCGCAACATCTACAGACGACGCTGAGGTTCAGCACACCGAGCGGTGCATTAAGGACATAAGCCTTCTGTGCAGCAATGAGGACAATCCTCAGTTTACGGACCCAGTCCGCATAATTGCTACTACCAACTTTCAACTAAATTTTCTCTAGGAACATATCTTAAACAGTAGAACTAAAGCGCAAGCTATGACATAATTTGCAAAGACTTTTCGACTATGTTCATGATAATGAAGTTCATCTGATTATTGAACTCCCACTCAGATAGACATCCCTCTAGTCATCTAAGTGATACATGATCCGAGTCAAACTAGGCCGTGTCCGATCATCACGTGAGACGGACTAGTCATCATCGGTGAACATCTCCATGTTGATCGTATCTACTATACGACTCATGTTCGACCTTTCGGTCTCTTGTGTTCCGAGGCCATGTCTGTACATGCTAGGCTCGTCAAGTCAACCTAAGTGTTTTCGCATGTGTTCCGAGGCCATGTCTGTACATGCTAGGCTCGTCAACACCCGTTGTATTCGAACGTTAGAATCTATCACACCCGATCATCACGTGGTGCTTCGAAACAACGAACCTTCGCAACGGTGCACAGTTAGGGGGAACACGTCTCTTGAAATTTTAGTGAGGGATCATCTTACTTACTACCGTCGTTCTAAGCAAATAAGATGCATAACATGATAAACATCACATGCAATCAAATAGTGACATGATATGGCCAATATCATTTTGCTCCTTTGATCTCCATCTTCGGGGCACCATGATCATCTTCGTCACCGGCATGACACCATGATCTCCATCATCATGATCTCCATCATTGTGTCTTCATGAAGTTGTCACGCCAACGATTACTTCTACTTCTATGGCTAACGCGCTTAGCAATAAAGTAAAGTAATTTACATGGCGTTATTCAATGACACGTGGGTCATACAAAAAATAAAGACAACTCCTATGGCTCCTGCCGGTTGTCATACTCATCGACATGCAAGTCGTGATCCCTATTACAAGAATATGATCAATCTCATACATCACATATATCATTCATCATATCTTCTGGCCATATCACATCACATAGCACATGCTGCAAAAACAAGTTAGACGTCCTCTAATTGTTGTTGCAAGTTTTTACGTGGCTTGTATAGGTTTCTAGCAAGAACATTTCTTACCTACTAAAACCACAACGTGATATGCCAATTTCTATTTACCCTTCATAAGGACCCTTTTCATCAAATCCGTTCCGACTAAAGTGGGTGGAACCTGTCTCACGTAAGCGTACGTGTAAGGTCGGTCCGGGCCGCTTCATCCCACAATGCCGCCGAAACAAGATAAGACTAGTAGCGGCAAGAAGAATTGGCAACATCTACGCCCACAACTACTTTGTGTTCTACTCGTGCATAGAAACTACGCATAGACCTAGCTCTGATACCACTATTGTGGAACGTTGCAGAAATTCAAAATTTTCTACGCATCACCAAGATCAATCTATGGAGTAATCTAGCAACGAGGGAAGGGGAGTGCATCTACATACCCTTGTAGATCGCGATGCGGAAGCGTTGAAAGAACGCGGATGAAGGAGTCGTACTCGTACCGATTCAGATCACGGTTGATTCCGATCTAAGCGCCGAACCACGGCTCCTCCGCGTTCAACACACGTGCAGCCCGGTGACGTCTCCCATGCCTTGATCCAGCAAGGAGAGAGGGAGAGGTTGGGGAAGACTCCGTCCAGCAGCAGCACAACAGCATGGTGGTGATGGAGGAGCGTGGCAATCCCGCAGGGCTTCGCCAAGCACCGCGGGAGAGGAGGAGGAGGGAGAGGGGTAGGGCTGCGCCGAAAGAGAGACGTTCTCATGTGTATGGCAGCCCCAAAACCCCAATATATATAGGGGAGGGGGAGGGCTGCGCCCCCATCTAGGTTCCCCCCCCCAAGGGGTGCGGCCAGCCCTAGATGGGGCTTGGGGGGCGGCCATGGGGGGAGAGAGGGGGGGCGCCCCACTAGATGGGCCTTAGGCCCATCTGAGCCTAGGGTTTCCCCCCTTCCCCCTTTCCTGCGCCCTGGGCCTCTTGTGGGGGGGGGGGCACACCAGCCCACTTGGGGCTGGTCCCCTCCCACACTTGGCCCACGCAGCCCTCTGGGGCTGGTGGCCCCACCTGGTGGACCCCCGGGACCCTCCCGGTGGTCCCGGTACATTACCGATAGCACCCGAAACTTTTCCGGTGACCAAAACAGGACTTCCCATATATAAATCTTTACCTCCGGACCATTCCGGAACTCCTCGTGACGTCCGGGATCTCATCCGGGACTCCGAACAACATTCGGTAACCACGTACATACTTTCCCTATAACCCTAGCATCATCGAACCTTAAGTGTGTAGACCCTACGGGTTCGGGAACCATGCAGACATGACCGAGACGTTCTCCGGTCAATAACCAACAGCGGGATCTGGATACCCATGTTGGCTCCCACATGTTCCATGATGATCTCATCGGATGAACCACGATGTCGGGGATTCAATCAATCCCGTATTCAATTCCCTTTGTCTATCGGTATGTTACTTGCCCGAGATTCGATCGTCGGTATCCCGATACCTTGTTCAATCTCGTTACCGGCAAGTCTCTTTACTCGTTCCGTAACTCACATCATCCCGTGATCAACTCCTTGGTCACATTGTGCACATTATGATGATGTCCTACCGAGTGGGCCCAGAGATACCTCTCCGTTTACACGGAGTGACAAATCCCAGTCTCGATTCGTGCCAACCCAACAGACACTTTCGGAGATACCTGTAGTGCACCTTTATAGCCACCCAGTTACGTTGTGACGTTTGGTACACCCAAAGCATTCCTACGGTATCCGGGAGTTGCACAATCTCATGGTCTAAGGAAATGATACTTGACATTAGAAAAGCTCTTAGCAAACGAACTACACGATCTTGTGCTAGGCTTAGGATTGGGTCTTGTCCATCACATCATTCTCCCAATGATGTGATCCCGTTATCAGCGACATCCAATGTCCATGGTCAGGAAACCATAACCATCTATTGATCAACGAGCTAGTCAACTAGAGGCTTACAAGGGACATGGTGTTGTCTATGTATCTACACATGTATCTGAGTTTCCTATCAATACAATTCTAGCATGGATAATAAACGTTTATCGTGAACAAGGAAATATAATAATAACCAATTTATTATTGCCTCTAGGGCATATTTCCAACAGGATTGATAGCAACTACTCCTACAAGTGCCTAGAGCCTATATCAAGCATTAGAACTACTTGGAATCATATAAATTTGACATGCAAGCTCAAGAACATGGCCACCTAGGCAGCACAAAATTGCAATGAATGAAGCACTAGAACAAAAACTAATTGGACCAATGGAGGAGTCACATACCAAGGAACAATCTCCCCAAGCAGTTTTGTGAGAGGTGCTTTGAGCAAGGAGATGGAAAATCGCAGCAAAACGAGCTAGAACTCGTGCTTGAGCTGGATGGTGAATTTTTTTGGGAGGAAGAAGAAGTGTGTGGGTGCAGGAATAAGTGGAGGGGAGCCACCGTGGGCCCACGAGGCAGGGGCGCGCGCCCTGGACCCTCGTGGCCAGGTGCTTGCTCCCCCTGTTGTGTTCTCAGTGCCAGATAATCTCAAATATTCCAGAAAAAATCATATTCCATTTTGAGGGCAATTGGAGAACTTTTATTTTCGGGGTATTTTTCTATTGCACAGATAATTCAGGAAACAGACAGAAAAATACTATTTTTACTTTATTTCAACTAAATAACAGAAAGTGGAAAGAGGGTACAGAAGGTTGTGCCTTCTAGTTTTATCCAACTCATGCTCATCAAAAGGAATCCACTAACAAGGTTGATCAAGTCTTGTTAACAAACTCATTCCGAATAACATGGAACCGGAAAAATTTCAAATGACACTATGTTACCTCAACGGGGATATGCACATCCCCAATAAAAAGAATATCATATTTCTTCTTGACAGTAGGAAGAGGAAATTTGAAACCTCCAAAAATAATCGATGGAATTTTTCCAATAGAATTGATACTGTGGACTTGAGGTTGTTTCCTCGGAAAGTGTACCGTATGATCATTACCATTAACATGAAAAGGGACATTTGCCTTTGTTGCAATCAATAACAGCCCCTGTAGTATTAAAAAAAGGTCTTCCAAAAATAATAGACATACTATCGTCCTCGGGAATATCAAGAATAACAAAGTCCGTTAAAATAGTAACGTTTGCAACCACAACAGGCACATCCTCACAAATACCAACAGGTATAGCAGTTGATTTATCAGCCATTTGCAAAGATATTTCAGTAGGTGTCAACTTATTCAAATCAAGTCTACAATATAAAGAGAGAGGCATAACACTAACACCGGCTCCAAGATCACATAAAGCAGTTTTAACATAGTTTCTTTTAATCGAGCATGGTATAGTTGGTACTCCTGGATCTCCAAGTTTCTTTGGTATTCCACCCTTAAAAGTATAATTAGCAAGCATGGTGGAAATTTCAGCTTCCGGTATCTTTCTTTTATTAGTAACAATTTCTTTCATGTACTTACCATAAGGATTCATTTTAAGCATATCAATTATTCGCATATGCAGGAAGATAGGTCTAATCATTTCAGCAAAGCGCTCAAAATCCTCATCATCCTTTTTCTTGGATGGTTTGGGAGGAAAAGGCATGGGTTTCTGAACCCAAGGTTCTCTTTCTTTACCATGTTTCCTAGCAACAAAGTCTCTCTTATCATAAGTTGATTCTTTGATTGTGGGTTGTCAAGATCAACAACAGGTTCAATTTCTACATCATTATCATTACTAGGTTGAGCATCATCATTAACATTTTCATTAGGTTCATGTTCATTACCAGATTGTGTTTCAGCATCAGACATAGAAATATCATTTGGATTCTCAGGTGTTTCAGCAATAGGTTCACTAGAAACATGCAAAGTCCTATCATTTTTCTTTTCCTTCTTTTTAGAAGAGCTAGGTGCATGAATATTATTTCTCTGAGAATCTTGCTCAATTCTCTTAGGATGGCCTTCAGGATACAAAGGTTCCTGAGTCATTTTACCAGTTCTAATAGCCACTCTAACAGCAAAATCATTATTCTTACTATTCAATTCATTGAGCAAATCATTTTGAGCTTTAAGTACTTGTTCTACTCGAGTGGTAACCATAGAAGCATGTTTACTAATGAGTTTAAGTTCACCTTTAACTCAAGACATATAATCACCCAAGTGTTCTATCATATAAGCATTTTGTTTTAATTGTCTACCAAAATAAGCATTAAAGTCTTCTTGCCTAAGCATAAAGTTATCAAACTCATCCAAACATGGGCTAGCAAACTTAGTAGGAGGGATTTCAGCTTTATCATATCTATAGAGAGAATTTACCTTTACTACCTGTGTCGGGTTATCAAGACCATGAGTTTCTTCAATAGGTGGAGGATTAAGATTATATGTTTCTTCAACAGGCGGTAAATTAAGACCATGTATTTCTTCAATAGGAGGTAAATTCTTAACATCTTCAGCTTTAATACCCTTTTCTTTCATAGATTTCTTTGCCTCTTGCATATCTTCAGGACTGAGAAATAGAACACCCCTCTTCTTCGGAGTTGGTTTAGGAATAGGCTCTGGAATTGGCTGAGGAAGTGTCCAATTATTTTCATTTGTCAACATATTATTCAATAAAATTTCAGCTTCATCTGGTGTTCTTTCCCTGAAAACAGTACAAGCACAACAATCCAGGTAATCTCTGGAAGCATCGGTTAGTCCATTATAAAAGATATCAAGTATTTCATTTTTATTAAGAGGATGATCAGGCAAAGCATTAAGCAATTGGAGAAGCCTCCCCCAAGCTTGTGGGAGACTCTCTTCTTCAATTTGCACAAAATTATATATTTCCCTTAAAGCAGCTTGTTTCTTATGAGCGGGGAAATATTTAGTAGAGAAGTAATAAATCATATCCTGGGGACTACGCACACAACCAGGATCAAGAGAATTAAACCATATCTTAGCATCACCCTTTAATGAGAACGGAAATATTTTAAGGATATAAAGGTAGCGAGTTCTCTCATCATTAGTGAACAGGGTGGCTATATCATTTAATTTAGTAAGATGTGCCACAACAGTTTTAGATTCATAGCCATAAAAAGGATCAGATTCAACCAAAGTATCTATATCAGGATCAACAGAGAATTCATAATCCTTATCAGTAACATAGATATGTGAAGTAGCAAAAGTAGGGTCAGGTTTCATTCTAGCATTAAGAGATCGCTGCTTCCATTGAGCTAATAATTTCTTAAGGTCGCTTCTATCATTGCAAGCAAGAATGGCTCTAGCAGATTCTTCATCCAAAACATAACCCTCAGGAACAACAGACAATTCATATTTATTAGGGGGAGAGTCTTCATCATCACTGTCTTCAATTTATCGGTTTCAATAATTTCATTCTCTCTAGCCCTAGCAAGTTGTTCATCAAGAAATTCACCAAGTGGCATGGTAGTATCAAGCATAGAAGTAGTTTCATCATAAGTATCATGCAGAGAAGAAGAGGTATCATCAATAACATGTGACATATCAGAATTAATAGCAGAAGCAGGTTTAGGTGTCGCAAGCTTACTCAAAACAGAAGGTGAATCAAGTGCAGAGCTAGATGGCAGTTCCTTACCTCCCCTCGTAGTTGAGGGATAAATTTTTGTCTTAGCGTCTTTCAAGTTCTTCATAGTGACCAGCAGAAATATATCCCAAGTGACTCAAAGAATAGAGCTATGCTCCCCGGCAACGGTGCCAGAAAATAGTCTTCATAACCCACAAGTATAGGGGATCACAACAGTTTTCGAGGGTAGAGTATTCAACCCAAATTTATTGATTCGACACAAGGGGAGCCAAAGAATATTCTCAAATATTAGTAGTTGAGTTGTCAATTCAACCACACCAGGATAACTTAGTATCTGCAGCAAAGTATTTAGTAGCAAAGTAGTATGGAAGTAATGGTAATGGTGGCAAAAGTAACAGTGATAGTTTTGTAGTGATTCTAAGAGCAGCAACGGAAAAGTAAATAAGCAAAGAACAATATGTGAAAAGCTCGTAGGCATTGGATCGGTGATGGAGAATTATGCCGGATGCGATTATTCATGCAACAGTTATAACATACGGTGACATAGAACTAGCTCCAATTCATCAATGTAATGTAGGCATGTATTCCGAATATAGTCATACGTGCTTATGGAAAAGAACTTGCATGACATCTTTTGTCCTACCCTCCCGTGGCAGCGGGGTCCTAATGGAAACTAAGGGATATTAAGGCCTCCTTTTAATAGAGTACTGGAACAAAGCATTAACAAATAGTGAATACATGAACTCCTCAAACTACGGTCATCACCGGGAGTGGTCCCGATTATTGTCACTTCGGGGTTGCTGGATCATAACACATAGTAGGTGACTATAGACTTGCAAGATAGGATCAAGAACTCACATATATTCATGAAAACATAATAGGTTCAGATCTGAAATCATGGCACTCGGGCCCTTGTGAGAAGCATTAAGCATAGCAAAGTCATAGCAACATCAATCTCAGAACATAGTGGATACTAGGGATCAAACCCTAACAAAACTAACTCGATTACATGATAAATCTCATCCAACCCATCACCGTCCAGCAAGCCTACGATGGAATTACTCACGCACAGCGGTGAGCATCATGAAATTGGTGATGGAGGAAGGTTGATGATGGCGATGGCGACGGATTCCCCTCTCCGGAACCCCGAACAGACTCCAGATCAGCCCTTCCGAGAGAGATTAGGGCATGGCGGCGGCTCCGTATCGTAAAACGCGATGAATCCTTCTCTCTGATTTTTTTCTCCCCGAACGTGAATATATAGAGTTGGAGTTGAGGTCGGTGGAAACCTAGGGGGCCCATGAGGCAGGGGGGCGCGCCTAGGGGGCAGGCACGCCCCCACCCTCGTGGACAGGGTGTGGGCCCCCAGGCCTTGATTCTTTTGCCATTATTTTTTATTATTTCCAAAAATAATCTCCGTTGATTTCCAGGTCATTCCGAGAACTTTTATTTCTACACAAAAATAACACCATGGCAATTCTGCTGAAAACAGCGTCAGTCCGGGTTAGTTCCATTCAAATCATGCAAGTTACAGTCCAAAACAAGGGCAAAAGTGTTTGGAAAAGTAGATACGACGGAGACGTATCAACTCCCCCAAGCTTAAACCTTTGCTTGTCCTCAAGCAATTCAGTTGATAAACTGAAAGTGATAAAGAAAAACTTTTACAAACTCTGTTTGCTCTTGTTGTTGTAAATATGTAATGCCAGCATTCAAGTTTTCTGCAAAGATTATGAATTAACCATATTCACAATAACACTTAGGTCTCATGTTTACTCATGTCAATGGCATAATCAACTAGCGAGCAATAATAATAAATCTCGGATGACAACACTTTCTCAAAACAATCATGATATGATATAACAAGATGGTATCTCGCTAGCCCTTTCTGAGACCGCAAAACATAAATGCAGAGCACCTTTAAAGATCAAGGACTGACTAAACATTGTAATTCATGGTAAAAGAGATCCAGTCATAGTCATACTCAATATAAATTAATAGTAATGGATGCAAATGACAGCGGTGCTCTCCAGCTGGTGCTTTTTAATAAGAGGGTGATGAATCAACATAAAAGTAAATAGATAGGCCCTTCGCAGAGGGAAGCAGGGATTTGTAGAGGTGCCAGAGATCTCGATATCTTCCATGCTACACACATTATAGGCAGTTCCCAAACAGAATGGTAAAGTTTATACTCCCCCTTCACCAACAAGCATCAATCCATGGCTTTCTCGAAACAACGAGTGCCTCCAACTAACAAGAGTCCCGGGGGAGTTTTGTTTGTAATTATTTTGATTTGATTTGCATAAAGCATGTGACTGGGCATCCCGGTGACCAGCCATTTTCTCGTGAGTGAGGAGCGGAGTCCACTCCTCTTGAGAATAACCCGCCTAGCATGGAAGATACAGACATCCCTAGTTGATACATGAGCTATTCGAGCATACAAAACAGAATTTTATTTGAAGGTTTAGAGTTTGTTACATACAAATTTACTTGGAACGGCAGGTAGATACCGCATATAGGAAGGTATAGTGGACTCATATGGAATACCTTTGGGGTTTAACGGATTGGATGCACAAGCAGTATTACCGCTTAGTACAAGTGAAGGGTAGAAAAAGACTGGGGAGCGACCAACTCGAGAGCGACAATAGTCATGAACATGCATTAAAATTAATAAACATTGAGTGCAAGTATGAGTAGGATATAATCCACCATGAACATAAATATCATGAAGGCTATGTTGATTTTGTTTCAACTACATGTGTGAGCATGTGCCAAGTCCAGTCACATGAATCATTCAAAGGAGGATACCACCCTATCATACCACATCACAACCATTTTGATAGCATGTTGGCATGCAAGGTAAACCATTATAAACTCCTAGCTAATTAAGCATGGCATAAGCAACTATAATCTCTAATTGTCATTGTAAACATGTTTATTCATAATAGGCTGAATCAAGAACGATGAACTAATCATATTTACAAAAACAAGAGAGGTCGAGTTCATACCAGCTTTTCTTATCTCAGTCAGTCCATCATATATCATCATTATTGCCTTTCACTTGCACGACCGAACGATGTGGATAATAATAATGGTGCACGTGCATTGGACTAAGCTGGAATCTGCAGACATCTGACACAAAGGACAAGACAAGATAATACGGGCTCTTGGTTAAATCAACAATAATGCATATAAGAGTCACTTCAACATTTTCATTATGGTCTCCTCCTCTCGACTCCCAAATAAAAGAAAAAAATAAAACTATTTACACAGGAAAGCTCCCAACAAGCAAAAGAAGAATGAGAAATATTTTTGGGTTTTCTTTTAGTTATTACTACTACAAGCATGGAAAGTAAACTAGCTAAAAGCTACAACTAATATATTTTTGGTTTTTCTTAAGGTTTTTCAAACACAAAAGAAGAAAGCATAAAAAGGAAAATAAACTAGCATGGATAGTACAGTGAAAAAGTATGAGCACCGACAACTAGCAATGAGTGTGTGAATATGAATGTAATGTCGGTGAGAAATACTTACTCCCCCAAGCTTAGGCTTTTGGCCTAAGTTGGTCTATTGCCACGGCTGGCCTGGCGGATATCCAAAGTTGTATTTGTGGTCGTACCGTGATGGAGCCTCGGGTTGCCACTGGTTGGCAAACTCCTCCGGATCCCACTGGTAAACAGACTGTCGTGGAGGAACAAATTGTGGTTCCGGCTCTGGCTCTATAGTTGGTGTGGGTTTTCGGTAGGCGTGAATAGCCTCCGGCGGAACTAGGTACTGGCCTGCAGATAAGTCAAACAAGGAAGGAGCAGGCAAAGTAATAATCTCACTGCGAATTTTATCAAATATCAGTTTGTACTTAAGTGTCTTTCCCCTATTCTTAACGATGAAATCATGTGCTACCATACTCTTATAGTCTAGAAAAACACGAGGCAGCAACTTTTCTTCTTTCTCATAATGTCTAATAGGTATGTTAAAATGTGCAGCGTGGCGCGAGGCGAAGATACCTCCCAAGATGGGGCCCTTAGTACGGTTAAGATTCAACCGCTTTGCAACAATAGCGCCCATACTAAATGTGTCATCACGGAACAAGGCATGACACAAAATAACAATTTCAGGGGCACTAAGGTTGCCACAGTTTCCGCGACTAATTAAGCATCTACTAGAAAATATTGCAAAGTAACATAGAACAGGAAAAGGTATGCTAGTAATTCTTGCATAGGAAACCTTCCTAGTTTCCCCTACAGCAATTGTATCAATAAACCCTCCACATCATTACGATGTGGTTCCTCTACGTTACCCGAAAAGGGCAACTTGAAAACCTCACAAAATTCATAGAGAGACATCTCCTTATACTCATCATATAAATAGAAATCCACCGAAGGTGGTGACCTCCTAGCATGGAAATCAAAAATTTGCTCCAAAATATTAGTGAGTAAGAGTTACTGTTCGCGTTGGTCGCTGAGGAAGTCGGTGAGGCCTACATTCTCAGCCAACTCATAAAAATCATCATAAATCCCGGCTGCTCTCAAGAAATTATCACAAGGCCATTCACAAGGCCGAACTTTCGCTGTGCGAGGGAGATTATATTTGGGCCTCTCGTCTTCTTCACTTTGCTTATCCTTCGAGCTTCGGCTCGAAGAACCCCTCAAAAACCTCTTCATCATTTTCTGAAAATTTCTGAAATTTTTAGTAACTCAAAATAAAAGTGAACCAAACTCAACAAAATTGATAGCAACTACTCCCACAAGTGCCTAGAGACTATATCATGCATTAGAACTACTTGGGACCATAAAAATTTGACATGCAAGCTCAAGAACAGGGTCACCTAGGCAGCAAAAATTTGCAATGAATAAAGCACTAGAACAAAAACTAATTGGACCATTGGAGGAGTCACATACCGAAGAACAATCTCCCAAAGCAGTTTCGTGAGTGGAGCTTTGAGCAAGGAGATCGAAAATCGCAGCAAAATGAGCTAGAACTCGTGCTTGATCTGGTTGGTGATTTTTTTGGGAGGAAGAAGGAGTGTGTGGTGGCTGGAATAAATGGAGGGGAGCCACCATGGGCCCACGAGGCTGGGGGGCGTGCCTTGGACCCTCGTGGCCAGGTGCTTGCTCCCCCGATGTGTTCTCAGTGCTAGATATTCTCAAATATTCCAGAAAAAATCATATTTCAATTTCGGGGCATTTGGAGAACTTTTATTTTCGCGATATTTTTTTATTGCATGGATAATTCAGAAAACTGACAGGATATACTATTTTTGCTTTATTTAATCTAAATAACAGAAAGTAAAAGAAGGGTACAGAAGGTTGTGCTTTCTAACTTCATCCATCTCATGCTCATCAAAAGGAATCCACTAACAAGGTTGATCAGGTCTTGTTAACAAACTCATTTCGAATAACATGAAACCGGAGAAATTTCGAATAACACTATGTTACCTCAACGGGGATATGCACGTCCCCAATAATAAGAATATCATATTTCTTTTTGACAGTAGGAAGAGGAAATTCAAAACCTCCAATAATAATCGATGGGATTTTTCCAATAGAATTGATACTGTGGACTTGAGGTTGTTTCCTCAGAAAGTGTACCATATGCTCATTTCCATTAACATGAAAAGTGACATTGCCTTTGTTGCAGTCAATAACAGCCCCTGCAATATTCAAAAAGGGTCTTCCAAGAATAATAGACATACTATCGTCCTCGGGAATATCAAGAATAACAAAATCCGTTAAAATAGTAACGTTTGCAACCACAACAGGGACATCCTCACAAATACCGACAGGTATAGCAGTTGATTTATTAGCCATTTGCAAAGATATTTTAGTAGGTGTCAACTTATTCAAATCAAGTCTTTGATATAAAGAGAGAGGCATAACACTAACACCTGCTCCAAGATCACATAAAGCAGTTCTAACATAGTTTCTTTTAATGGAGCATGGTATAGTTGGTACTCCTGGATCTCCGAGTTTCTTAGGTATTCCACCTTTAAAAGTATAATTAGCAAGCATGGTGGAAATTTCAGCTTCCGGTATCTTTCTCTTATTTGTGACAATATCTTTCATGTACTTAGCATAAGGATTCATTAAGCATATCAGTAAAACGCATACGCAAAAAGATAGGTCTAATCATCTCAGCAAAGCGCTCAAAATCCTCATCATCCTTTTTCTTGGATGGTTTGGGAGGAAAAGGCATGGGTTTCTGAACCCATGGTTCTCTTTATTTACCATGCTTCCTAGCAACGAAGTCTCTCTTATCATAACGTTGATTCTTTGATTGTGGGTTATTGAGATCAACAGCAGGTTCAATTTCTACATCATTGTCATTGATAGGTTGAGCATTAACATGAACATCATCATTAACATTATCACTAGGTTCATGTTCATCACCAGATTGTGTTTCAGCATCAGAAATAGAAATATCATTAGGATTCTCAGGTGTGTCAACAATAGGTTCACTAGAAGCATGCAAAGTCCTATCATTTTTCTTTTTCTTCTTTTTAGAAGGACTAGGTGCATCAACATTAGTTCTCTGAGAATCTTGCTCAATTCTCTTAGGATGACCTTCGGGATACAAAGGTTCCTGAGTCATTCTAACCCCTCTAGTCACAACTCTAACAACATTATCATTCTTCTTATTATTTAATTCATTGAGAAAGTCATTCTGAGCTTTAAGTACTTGTTCTACTTGAGTGGTAACCATAGAAGCATGTTTACTGATGAGTTTAAGTTCACCTTTAACTCTAGACATATAATCACTCAAGTGTGCAATCATATAAGCATTGCGTTTCAATTGTCTACCAAAATAAGGATTGAAGTTTTATTGTTTAACAATAAAATTATCAAACTCATCTAAGCATTGTCTAGCAGACTTATAACGAGGAATATCACCTTCATCAAATCTATAGAGAGAATTTACCTTTACTACCTGTGTCGGGTTATCAAGACCGTGTATTTCTTCAATAGGTGATGAATTAAGACCATGTATTTCTTCAACAGGAGGTAAATTCTTAACATCTTCAGCTTTTATACCTTTTTCTTTCATAGATTTCTTTGCCTCTTGCATATCTTCAGGACTGAGAAATAGAATACCCCTTTTCTTCGGAGTTGGCTTAGGGGTTGGTTCAGGAAGTGTCCAATTATTTTCATTGGTCAACATATTATTCAACAGCTTCATCAACTGTTCTTTTCCTGAAAACACAACCAGCACAACTATCCAGGTGGTCTCTGGAAGCATCGGTTAGTCAATTATAAAAGATATCAAGTATTTCATTTTTCTTCAGAGGATGATCAGGCAAAGCATTAATTAATTGGAGAAGCCTCCCCCAAGCTTGTGGGAGACTCTCTTCTTCAATTTGCATGAAATTATATATTTCCCTTAAAGCAGCTTGTTTCTTATGAGCAGGGAAATATTTAGCAGAGAAGTAATAAATCATATCCGGGGGACTACGCACACAACCAGGATCAAGAGAATTAAACCATATCTTAGCATCACCCTTTAATGAGAACGGAAATAATTTAAGGATATAATAGTAGCGAGTTTTCTCATCATTAGTGAACAGTGTGGCTATATCATTTAACTTAGTAAGATGTGCCACAACAGTTTCAGATTCATTGCCATAGAAAGAATCAGATTCAACCAGAGTAATTTTCTCAGGATCAACAGACAAATCATAATCCTTATCAGTAACAAAGATAGGTGAAGTAGCATAAGCAGGATCATATTTCATTCTAGCATTCAGAGATTTTTCTTTCAGCTTAACTAATAATTTCTTAAGATCACTCCTATCATTGCAAGCAAGAAAGTCTCTAGCCGTTTCTTCATCCATAACATAACCCTCAGGCACAACAGCCAATTCATATCTAGGGGAAGAATCTTCATCATCACTTTCATCAATATTATCAGTTTCAATAATTTCATTCTCTCTAGCCCTAGCAAGTTGTTCATCAAGAAATTCAAGAAGTGGCACAGTAGTATCAAGCATAGAAGTAGTTTCATCATAAGTATCATGCATAGCAGAAGTGGCATCATCAATAACATGCGACATATCAAAATTAATAGCAGAAGCAGGTTTAGGTGTCACAAGCTTACTCAAAACAGAAGGTGAATCAAGTGCATAGCTAGATGGCAGTTCCTTACCTTCCCTCGTAGTTGAGGGATAAATTTTGGTTTTTTCGTCTTTCAAGTTCCACATAGTGACCAGCAGATATAAATCTCAAGTAACTCAAAGAATAGAGCTATGCTCCCCGGCCACGGCGCCAGAAAATAGTCTTGATAACCCACAAGTATAGGGGATCGCAACAGTTTTTTAGGGTAGAGTATTCAACCCAAATTTATTGATTCGACACAAGGGGAGCCAAAGAATATTCTCAAGTATTAGTAGTTGAGTTGTCAATTCGACCACACCTGGATAACTTAGTATCTGTAGCAAAGTATTTAGTAGCAAAGTAGTATGGAAGTAATGGTAACGGTGGCAAAAGTAACAGTGATAGTTTTGTAGTGATTGTAACAGCAGCAACGGAAAAGTAAATAAGCGAAGAACAATATGTGAAAAGCTCGTAGGCATTGGATCGGTGATGGAGAATTATGCCGGATGCGGTTCATCATGTAACAGTCATAACATAGGGTGACATAGAACTAGCTCCAATTCATCAATGTAATGTAGGCATGTATTCCGAATATAGTCATACGTGCTTATGGAAAAGAACTTGCATGACATCTTTTGTCCTACCCTCCCGTGGCAGCGGGGTCCTAATGGAAACTAAGGGATATTAAGGCCTCCTTTTAATAGAGTACCGGAACAAAGCATTAACACATAGTGAATACATGAACTCCTCAAACTACGGTCATCACCGGGAGTGGTCCCGATTATTGTCACTTCGGGGTTGCCGGATCATAACACATAGTAGGTGACTAATGACTTGCAAGATAGGATCAAGAACTCACATATATTCATGAAAACATAATAGGTTCAGATCTGAAATCATGGCATTCGGGCCCTAGTGAAAAGCATTAAGCATAGCAAGGTCATAGCAACATCAATCTCAGAACATAGTGGATACTAGGGATCAAACCCAAACAAAACTAACTCGATTACATGATAAATCTCATCCAACCCATCACCGTCCAGCAAGCCTACGATAGAATTACTCACGCACGACGGTGAGCATCATGAAATTGGTGATGGAGGAAGGTTGATGATGACGATGGCGACGGATTCCCCTCTCCGGAGCCCCGAACGGACTCCAGATCAGCCCTTCCGAGAGAGATTAGGGCTTGGCGGCGGCTCTGTATCGTAAAACGCGATGAATCCTTCTCTCTGATTTTTTTCTCCCCGAACGTGAATATATAGAGTTGGAGTTGAGGTCGGTGGAAATCCAGGGGGCCCACGAGGTAGGGGGCGCGCCCCCACCCTCGTGGACAGGGTGTGGGCCCCCTGGCCTTGATTCTTTCGCCAGTATTTTTTATTATTTCCAAAAATAATCTCCGTTGATTTTCAGGTCATTCCGAGAACTTTTATTTCTGCACAAAAATAACACCATGGCAATTCTGCTGAAAACAGCGTCAGTCCGGGTTAGTTCCATTCAAATCATGCAAGTTACAGTCCAAAACAAGGGCACAAGTGTTTGGAAAAGTAGATACGATGGAGACGTATCAACTCCCCCAAGCTTAAAGCTTTGCTTGTCCTAAAGCAATTCAGTTGATAAACTGAAAGTGATAAAGAAAAACTTTTACAAACTCTGTTTGCTCTTGTTGTCGTAAATATGTAAAGCCAACATTCAAGTTTTCAGCAAAGATTATGAACTAATTAACCATATTCACAATAACACTTAGGTCTCATGTTTACTCATGTCAATGGCATAATCAACTAGCGAGCAATAATAATAAATCTCGGATGACAACACTTTCTCAAAACAATCATGATATGATATAACAAGATGGTATCTCGCTAGCCCTGAGACCGCAAAGCATAAATGCAGAGCACCTTTAAAGATCAAGGACTGACTAAACATTGTAATTCATGGTAAAAGAGATCCAGTCTAGAGACCCTGGAAAAAATAATAAGCAAGCTTTCGGGACGAAACACCACAGCCACGAGGCGGAACCTTGGCGGAACCAATCTAGGGCTCCGGCGGAGCTATTCTGTCGGGGAAACATCCCTCCGGGAGGGGAAAATCATCATCACCAATGATCCTCTCATCGGGAGGGGGTCAATCTCCATCAACATCTCATCCAGCACCATCTCATCTCAAACCCTAGTTCATCTCTTGTATACAATCTTTGTCCCAAAACCTCAGATTTGTACCTATGGGTTGCTAGTAGTGTTGATTACTCCTTGTAGTTGATGCTAGTTGGTATATTGGTGGAAGATCATATGTTCAGATCCTTTATGCATATTAATAAGGGATAATTAGATTTATGCCCCTAGTTGTGTCCCACTCGTCTGTTTTACCCCTAATTCCCAAAAGTCACCCGTTATGTCCAAGTCACTTTGCTCCTCTTATGCTTTTGCCCTTTGACCGTTTGACCGTCAGTTTGAAAACTTCATAACTAATTCATACTAAATCAGAAAAATGCAAATAAGATACCAAAATGTTTAGAAAAACATCACCTATATGTCAGTGTCATTTGCATTCATGAAAAAAGTGTTGGAAAGTGCCCATCCGAGTTTTAGCTCTTATGCTACCACCATGAATAGTAAAATCTAAAAAAGTTCAAAAAAATTCAAAAAAATATTGGTGGCAAAGAATGACAAAATGTTTTAAGTGCCTGCCAAGTTTCATCAGGGAATAACATTCGTGGGTGCCGCGGCAAAAAAACCAATCAGCACTCCAAAATAGATTATTTTTTTGCCACGACTTCCACGAATGTCATTCCCTAATGAAACTTGGCAAGCACTTAGAACATTTGTCGTTCTTTGCCACCATATTTTTTTGATTTTTTTTGAATTTTTTTAGAGTTTACTATTTATGTTGGTATCAAAAGAGCTAAAACTCGGATGTGCACTTTCCAACACTTTTTTCATGAATGCAAATGACACTGACATATAGGTGATGTTTTTCTGAACATTTTGGTATCTTATTTGCATTTTTCTGATTTAGTATGAATTAGTTATGAAGTTTTCAAACTGACGGTCAAACGGTCAAAGGGCAAAAGCATAAGAGGAGCAAAGTGACTTGGACAGAACCGGTGACTTTTGGGAATTAGGGGTAAAACAGACGAGTGGGGCACAACTAGGGGCATAAATCTAATTATCCCTATTAATAACCCTCTGATTATGAACATGAATATGATTTGTGAGTAGTTACATTTATTCCTGAGGACATGGGAGAAGTCGTGCTATAAGTAGTCATATGAATTTGGTATTCGTTCAATATTTTGATGAGATGTATGTTGTCTCTCCTCTAGTGGTGTTATGTGAACGTCGACTAGATGACACTTCACCATTATTTGGGCCTAGAGGAAGGCATTGGGAAGTAATAAGTAGATAATGGGTTGCTAGAGTGGCAGAAGCTTAAACCCTAGTTTATGAGTTGCTTCGTAAGGGGCTGATTTGGATCCATATGTTTCATGCTATAGTTAGGTTTACCTTAATACTTCTTTTGTAGTTGCGGATGCTTTTAAGAGGGGTTAATCATAAGTGGGATACTTGTCCAAGAAAGGGCAGTACCCTAGCACCGGTCCACCCACATATCAAATTATCAAAGTAACGAACGCGAATCATATGAGCGTGATGAAAACTAGCTTGACGATAATCCCCATGTGTATTCGGGAGCGCTTTTCTTTATATAAAAGTTTGTCCAGGCTTGTCCTTTGCTTCAAAAAGGATTGGGCCATCTTGCTGCACCTTATTTATTTTCATTACTCGTTACCCGTTACATATTACCTTATCACAAAACTATCTGTTACCGATAATTTCAGTGCTTGCAGAGAATACCTTACTGAAAACCGCTTGTCATTTCCTTCTGCTCCATGTTAGGATCGACACTCTTACTTATCGAAAGGACTACGATAGATCCCCTATACTCGTGGGTCAACAGGGTGCACCGAGGACGCTTGCTGCTCGTTTCCCACCGGGCCAGTGGTGGCGTTGGCGGCGGGTGACAGAGAACGACGGGGAGGCCCGCCGACGGGGGTAGTCTGAGCGACACGGGTGGCGAGGGCGGCCCGGCGCTCAGCACGGGCTCGGCGTGCGTCTGACATGGTCGCGGTGGAGCGGTGGAACACGGTTTGGCGGAGGGAAAGCTTCGGCGCACCCCTACCTGGCGCGCCAAATGTCGGATTTCGGGTTCCGGCAAAACCCTTAAGGTTCAAACATTGGGGTACGCACGAAGATCTCTCCTCCCCCTAGCTCACACGCACCACGATCTCACGGCCTAGCACGACGAACCGAAAGAACAAGGAGACACAAGATTTATACTGGTTCGGGCCATCGATGTGGTGTAATACCCTACTCCAGTGTGGTGTGGTGGATTGCCTCTTGGGCTGAGGATGAACAGTTACAAGGGAAAAACGGTCTCCTGAGGAGAGGTGTTCTTGTGCTCGGTGAGCTGGTGTGGTGTCTCTCCAGCCGATCTAGATCTGTCCCCCTCTATGGTGGAGGCTAGTCCTATTTATAGAGGCCATGGTCCTCTTCCCAAATATTGAGCGGGAAGGGATGCCACAACGGCCAAATTCGAAGGGAGACAACTAGTACAAGTTATCCTGACTAAAGGTGGTCTTCGCCTGCCAAAGGCTCTGGTGGTGACGCGGTCTTGGGCTCCATGGTGACCTCCGTCCTGCCGTCCTGCTGGTCTTGGTCTCGTTGCACCGATATGGAAACCTTTGCCTGATGCCTCGGGACTCCTTGCCTGCGCTTGCCTCTTTAGCACCAAAGAGGAAACGAGGACACTGTGTGCGCTGGCGCCCGCCTGGCCTTGGTCGTCATGGCTTACGTCACGGGAACTGTCGTGGTTTTGTCACGGCAGATGTCCTAGAGAAAGGACTTAGTCGTGGAGCCATCGCTACGGGTTAGCTTAAAGGGGTTAAAGCGGACAAGGGACGCAAAAGAGTTTATACTAGTTCGGCCCCTTACGATGAAGGTAAAAGCCTACGTCTAGTTGTGATGGAATTGATGGGGTTTCGATGACCAGGGAGCGAATACGCTTTGCCTGAGTCTCGAGTTGTTGTCTGTTGTCCTTGAACCGCCACCGGATCGTCCCCTTATATACATGGGTTGACGCCCGTTGGTTTACAGACTCCGAGGCCGGCTCATAATCGTGTCCGGCTCGGACACTGCTACTTCTATCTTACAACACAAGTTTACATATCAATGCCGGTTTGTGTCTACAGGCTTAAACCGGCTTTGGGCCCTGGGCCTTTATGAAGCATCACCGTCTGTCTTCATGGGCTTCAAATACAGATGAACTAATTATGAGGTTAACCCAGCCTCTCCTGGCCGGTTTACGCCCAGTGGTAATATCCCTAACATTAAGCCCCGGATTGATTTGAACTGGTTCATGTCAATCCTCAATACTTAAGAAAATTTCTTCTTCAACATCTTCACACAATCTTGTAAACCACCATGACATCATCTTCTAGGATCTTGGTAAACCGCCGTGACGTCACCTGTCATTAACGAGCCTCCGACAATCGAGGCGACAGCATCGCCTCATATCCAAAAACTCGGCTCCTCGATTTTCGCGTCTGTCGTTTATCTCCCTTATAAATAGGGCCACGGGGTCTTTCCATTTTCCCCCTCGTGCCTCTTCACTTCATCGTCATCCTCGCGACGCTCGACCCTTCGACCTCGGCCGCCGCCGTCAACCTTCGACTGCTGCACCAACCTTGGCCGCTGCATCGACCTGAACGTACCAGAGCTCCTCCGCGCGTGTGACGCCCGGATAATTATGCTACAGTAAACCTACGCTAATGATGCCACGTCACCTTTGTTAGTGTTGATAATCTCGCGTTCGTTCAAAACCGGATCATAAATACAATTTCAAAATATGGCAAACAACAAAAGTTTTCAAAAACAAGAACTAAAATGTTCGGGTTGTTTCAAAGAAATCGTAAGCAATTATGGTGGAGAAACCAAGTTTTGATAAAATGTTTAAAGGCTCTAAAACAATTAAAACAATAGTGAAAACAATTAAACAAATGCCTATTGAATTTATAAAGTGCTAAAACTATTTTATTATGGGTTAAGGTTTAATCTCACAGTAGTTTGTTGTTAACTACAAATTTAGGCACTAGTGGTAATTTTTGTAAAACAAAAATTAAATAAAAAAAGAAACTACAAAAAAAACAAAAAACAACCCCCTGGCCCACTGGGCCACGGCCCAGCAGGCCTCCAGACCACCAGGCCGCCTGGCCGGCCCAACCGTCCCCCACTCCCTTATCCTTCCCCCACTCCCGCAAACCCTAGGCCTCACCCACCCTCTCCCGCACGATCCCCCCCTCTCCCCCCGTTCCCTCCCTGCGCCGCCACCCACGACGCACGCACCCACCCACACACACGCCGACGCGCGGAGGAGCTTCGATCCCCTCCTCCCGCACGCCCGTTCCCCCCCCCCCCCCCGCGACTTGACGCCGTCGCCCATTGCCCCGGGCGCCGCCCCGACGGCCGCGCCCCATCACCCGTCCTCGACCTCCTCCCCGTTCTGGATCGGGACGCAACGGCGCCCCCGTTGCTTGCCAGATCCCGTCGCCCCTGGTGCCCGTCGCCACCACCGCTCCGCCATCGCCAAGACGCCTCCGATGCCACTGGACCCCGCCGTCGCCGGGCCTTCCCCGCCGGATCTCGCCTCCTCGTCTCCTCCTCAAGCCGCTCGCCGGAGCCGCCTCGCCTTCCTCTTCGTCGTCGACCGCGTCCCCGTCGACCACCCCGAGCCTCCCCGAGCACTCTGCCATTCCCCTACACCGGTTGTGAGCGCCTCCTCTTCTATCCCCATCACCGTCGCCCGTTCCGTTGCGTCGTCTGGATCGCCGAACGCCACCACGGCCACCGCACCGTACCGCCTCGCCCCCTCGCGCTCGCACCCGATCTGGCCTCGACCGTGTCCTCCACGCCCGTGCGCGTCCGGCGCCCGCGCTCACGGCGCCTTGCCGCGCGACCCCGCTCCGCCTTGCCGCCCGCTCGCGGTGGCCTCGGGCCCTGCTTGCCCGTGCTGCCGCGCCGGGGCTGCGCCTTCCGTCGCCGGCGCCTACCGCGCTCCCCCGCGCCTGCCGAAGGCCGGCACGGCTCGTCTCGCCGGCGCGCGTGCCCCGCAACTCCCCACGCCCGGTGCTGCTCCCGTTGTCGCTGGCCACCGAGGCCCCAGGCGCGCCCGCCCTCGCCTCTCATGGCGTCGGGTGCGAGCACCCGCACCAGTGCGCCCGCTGCACCCCCCCTGAGCCACTGACACGGGGACCCCACCCCCAGAACGTAAAATAAAAAGATAAAAGAAAATGGGAATAAAATAATAATAATAATAATAATATATTAAAAACAATTAATTAATTAAAGAATTAATTAACCTAATTAATTTTTGATTAATTAAACTAATCTAATAACTAAACTAATTAAACTATTAGTTAATTAATTAGTCAGTCAATGACAGGTGGGTCCCGCACGTCAGTTTGACCCAGTCAACGCCCTGTTGACTGCTGACATCGTGCTGACGTCATGATGACGTCAGCAGGCACTATTCTGGATAATGTTGAATTAAATAAATTAAATAATTCTAAAATGATTTAAAACTTTAGAAAATCATATGAAATAAACCGTAGCTCAGATGAAAATACTTTCTACATGAAAGTTGCTCAGAACGACGAGACGAATCCGGATACGCAGTCCGTTCGTCCACCACACCTCCCTAACCTATCGAACTCGCAACTTTCCCCCTCCGGTCCGTCTGTCCGAAAACGCGAAACATCGGGAATACCTCCCGGATGTTCCCCCCCCTTCACCGGTACCACCTACTGTCGCGTTAGGACACCCCTAGCACCGCTCATTGTCATGTCACGCATCGTCATGCTTATGTTTGCATTGTATTTACTGTTTCTTCCCCCTCTTCTCTCCGGTAGACTACGAGACCGACACTGCTGCTGCCCAGTTCGACTACGGAGTCGACGACCCCTCCTACTTGCCAGAGCAACCAGGCAAGCCCCCCCCTTGATCACCAGATATCGCCTACTCTACTCTCTACTGCTTGCATTAGAGTAGTGTAGCATGTTACTGCTTTTCGATATCCTATTCTGATGCATAGCCTATCCTTGCTACTACTGTTGATACCTTTACCTGCAATCCTACATGCTTAGTATAGGATGCTAGATTTCCATCAGTGGCCCTACATTCTTGTCCGTCTGCTGTGCTACACTATCGGGCCGTGATCACCTGGGCGGTGATCACGGGTATATACTTATATACTATATACATGACACATGTGATGACTAAAGTCGGGTCGGCTCGTAGGAGTACCCGCAAGTGGATCTTTGTGGCGGAGCGACAGGGCAGGTTGAGACCGCCTAGGTAAGAGGTGGGCCTGGCCCTGGTCGGCGTTCGCGGATACTTAACACGCTTAACGAGATCTTGGTATTTGATCTGAGTCTGGCCATTTGGTCTATACGCACTAACCATCTACGCGGGAGTAGTTATGGGTATCCCGACGTCGTGGTATCAGCCGAAGCCTTCTTGACGTCAGCGACTGAGTGGCGCGCGCCGTGTTGGACCGCTTTGACGTAACCGCCGTGATCGTGTGGGTTGCTAGGTCTGCTCGCGGCCGCGTTCGCAACGTGCAGGTGTGCATAGGGCGATGGGCCCAGACCCCTGCGCGCTTAGGTTTAGACCGGCGTGCTGACCTCTCTGTTGAGCCTAGGTGGGGCTGCGACGTGTTGATCTTACGAGGCCGGGCATGACCCAGAAAAGTGTGTCCGGCCAAATGGGATCGAGCGTGTTGGGTTATGTGGTGCACCCCTGCAGGGAAGTTTATCTATTCGAATAGCCGTGTCCCTCGGTAAAAGGACGACCCGGAGTTGTACCTTGAGCTTATGACAACTAGAACTGGATACTGAATAAAATACACCCTTCCAAGTGCCAGATACAACCCGGTGATCGCTCTCTAACAGGGCGACGAGGAGGGGATTGCCGGGTAGGATTATGCTATGCGATGCTACTTGGAGGACTTCAATCTACTCTCTTCTATATGCTGCAAGATGGAGATGTCCAGAAGCGTAGTCTTCGACAGGACTAGCTATCCCCCTCTTATTCCGGCATTCTGCAGTTCAGTCCACTGATATGCCCCTTTACACATATACCCATGCATATGTAGTGTAGCTCCTTGCTTGCGAGTACTTTGGATGAGTACTCACGGTTGCTTTTCTCCCTCTTTTCCCCTTTCTATACCGGATTGTCGCAATCAGATGTCGGAGTTCAGGAGCCAGACGCCACCGTCGACGACGACACCTACGGCACTGGAGGTGCCTACTACTACGTGCAGGCCGCTGACGACGACCAGGAGTAGTTAGGAGGTCCCAGGCAGGAGGCCTTGCCTTTTCGATCGTTGCTACTTTTGTGCTAGCCTTCTTAAGGCAAACTTGTTTAACTTATGTCTGTACTCAGATATTGTTGCTTCCGCTGACTCGTCTATGATCGAGCACTTGTATTCGAGCCCTCGAGGCCCCTGGCTTGTATTATAATGCTTGTATGACTTATTTATGTTGTAGAGTTGTGTTGTGATATCTTCCCGTGAGTCCCTGATCGTGATCGTACACATTTGCGTGCATGATTAGTGTACGGTCAAATCGGGGGCGTCACAAGTTGGTATCAGAGCCGACTGCCTGTAGGAATCCCCTTTCCAACTCCTTGGCCGAAGTTGAGTCTAGCCTTTACAAAACTTTTACTAACATGACTGTGTGGCTTACGGGCCCACGTCGCCATTGGGTGGTATTAGGATCTTTTACTCCTTGCCTATACTCTGGGACTCTGAACTCTCTCTCCTATTTCGGGTTAGTGAATTTTACTAAATCTAACATTAGGATCTCGTTATCACTATCACCCGGAGATCCCCTTATTACTGATGATCGTCGGCTGCACGTGAAGACCCTGAAGATACTCTCCGCTGACAACCCGAGAACTTGTGTTCATCGCTTTTGCAATTCCCTTTCATCGATAAACTCCTATGGATAACCGCGTATACTCACCATTCTTACAATGTTTCGCAGTTGATCTTGTTATTACAAGATACCCCGATATTATCTCTGTTGTTCCGAGAATCATTGAGCTTACTGCCTTGCTGTTCTTTGTCACCTGAATACCCCTACGGATAATTCTCGCACTTACCGAGTATCCGCTCATCCCCAGTGGATTCAAGTATATCACAAAAGTGTTCAGAATGACATTCGATCTTCCGAAAATCCTCAGGAGCCTATTGCTCTTGAAATTCTTGCTTACTAGCATTATGATTAATCCCATAAGTCTCGAAATCTTATTGGCACCCCTTGTCATTATCTTTTTGAGTCCATTGATTCAATATGTTGCGAATGCTCGCAATCCTCAATCATATCCTAGAATTCATTCTTCCGGCTCAGACGACATTTTAAACATGAGCTGGATCTCGACCTATCAAATTGCCATCGATTGTACCCCTAAGCCTACTCAACTTATCCATCCTTGATCAGAGCGTTGCTTCTGACCCCATGATTTGGAAATCATAATTCTTTGCATTTGAACTTTGAGTTAGTCAGTTGTTTCTTAATCAGATCTCCTTGCATTCTTTCTTCCTCTGGTTGAGTACTGATGCTCACATCAGATCCCTTGTGGACCACCAGACCCTTTTGTCGGATTTTAACCGACAATGTCCTCCATATTAAATAAGCTTGTGAGCTTTTCCTCGGATACATGATGCCTTTGGTAAATTGTATCCTCTGCTTTGTCGACCATGCTCTACTTCTGAGCTTGTGTTATTTACTCCTGAAGTTTGTAGTATATCTTTCTTCGATGCCCCGATGGGTTGAACCTATGCCTTCCTTAATCGGTGTGAACCCGAAAGATTTCGCGGACATACTTATCTGGTATTGCACCAGGTAAAACTTTCGACAACTAATGTCATTATCAAAATACGAGAGGCGAATGGAAGGTTATGCATTGAAGAAGTGGGAGTCGACCTTGAACTTTGTGTTCATGCCCATGGACACGATGTAGATCTTATCATTAAAAGCTTCTCTTAAATTAATTATTCCCTTGGTATAAGTTCATCTTATATCTGGGATCTGGCCTTTTGCAATCGTGGTTCCGACCATGTTCTCCTTTAAATACCATTTCTTGGACAAGTTAAATCACTTGTCTTCTGCAGGTCAATACGCCTGCCCAACCTCTATTATGATCTACCTTTGAGTGTTACCCCTGGTATCTCGGGGATATCTTACCATTGCACTACATCTTATAAACCTTGATGAAGTACTACCTTACCTTGTCTTTGTCACTTCATGGGCTCTGGGTTGTTTGTCAACCGAGAACACCGATTAGTGAATCAAGTCCGCACTCCGATTCAATAACTCTAGGTAATTTTTGTTGCTTACGAGTTTAATAATCCTTCAAGTCATTCCTAGCCTTATCGGCTATATCATTATCGTGCAAACTTTTTAACTGTGCTACCCGGTCCTTCCTGGAACACAACTTCGATGATGAACTAAGCTTACGTCGATCTTCCTCGTCATATTAGTTCGCCTTGAACAACAAGTTTGATTTCAAGTTTGTGTCGTACCCTTGGTTCCATTAACCTATCGCTTTCATCATTCCTTTGACTTGATGTCATCATCAATCAATTACATCTTCTTGAAAACCTCTCGACAATTTGTCGTGATCATTGTCAAACAATTTGATTTCTTCCAAGATATCTATCAAATTCTGGATGAGAAATACCATCCTTGCCCTCGATGATTTGTTTTATCATCGACCATTTTATTGCCTTCCATTCAACACAAACTTGTTCGTGTTTTGTGTTGTACCTTGATTTCCTTGCTATCTAGCTTATGATATGTTCTACCCTGGAGTATTACCATCTTTTATGTCAAGAATGTCGTAAGAGTCTCACCACCTCGTATGACATCTTGGTACAGTGATACTTCTCCCCATCACCATTCTTTCTTGGTCCCCGTGTTGTTTCTAAAGGAATACCGACCAATGGTCTGTGATGTGTAATTCTAAACTTCTAGCAACCCTATTGCTTTGAAGTTATTGGTCTATAGTTTCATTCTACGTCTATGGCTTAATGAATCATCATTCGAACATTGATTGTGCTACCTAGCCCATATTTCGGGTGCACATTTCAACCAATATTTAACTGTGTATGTTTTCCTCGAGCATACATCATTAAGTCATTCGATCTAGCTAATGTTATCTCCTTGTTCACATAGTGGTGGAAATCCATCTTTTGGAAATCTCAATGGATTGTCGCTGAGTCAATCAGTCACCTCCTCACCTCTCCTTGATGTAATGATGAACCCTTGTTCGGAACTCGCTTCCATAGTTCATCTCCCGAGAATCTTCGATGTCGTTTCGACAATTTGTGTTGCACCTTTCTTCTCAGGCATCCTGAGTCTGAGTTATCCTGACACCAATCAGATCTGAATCTCGGTCAGATATGATGGTTGGAACATATTTCCAAGAGTAATAACATTGGCCTATTTATGACCCGGTAAGGTGATGATACCCAGCACACCTGGCCGGAGGACCTATTGTTATAGTTTCCATATTAGCAAGTTTATCCTTTCTTCCATGAGGAAATTGTAAGACTTATTCTACAAGTTGTTCCTGATGGATCCTTTTTGTTTCCAAAGTCTGATCTTCGCCTGTTGACCATGTCAATGCTATCTCGAAGCATGTCTATGGTACTCCGATTTTCAACAGGAACATTTGAAGCCCAATGCTAAATGTTTCCTGCTCAATTATCCAAACACCGTTGTATGGGTAATGTCATGAAATTTCTCTCCCCTACCTAAAGAGTTTTCTACATTATATCCTGTCATGGATATCATGCTCTGCTTGTCCTTGGGAAGGATATACCCTTGAAATATGTGTTTAAACACATTTTCCTTTCCATTCTTCTGTTTAATCTGATAATCATATTTTCCTTTCCATTGTTTGGTTTAACCTTTCTGGTGATCTATATGATCTAAGCAGTAATATTCTCCTGCTTATGTAAACCCCTCGGTGTACAACTCTGTCAGTAAGACCCTGTTACTATTGTTGGTGACATTTCGGTAACCACCGATGGACGAGAACTTTGCCTAATGGTCCGCCTCGTTTCAACGAGCAGGAAAATGGTTCTCTTCGTCCCTCGCCCTTGGTACCGACGATGTTGCTGACATATAACTGGCAGGTTACCCTCTGACATGCCTTGCTATCATGATCGTGCAAGATGTCACCGCCCTTCCTACTTTAACCACATGGTGGGCCCATAACCCACAGTTCCACAGGATCGAAACCTGACTCTCCTGTACACCCCCGGTTTCCAAAGTTATTCCTCGCGCTTGATCTCGTATGTAATTCACGAGCCACCTTCCGAGATATCATCAATTCTGGTATCAAACGCAATACTTATTCTTGTTGCTCTGAACCCCTTTCACCTTCTGATTAGGCCATCCAATGATTGCCTGCCATTGGAAACTTCTCATGGTACCTTCTTAATTTACTCTCAATATTTTCTTAAGTAGTTATTCGAGAGTTACTTTCTACCACATTCCCTGAGCTATCTGCCAGATAGTCAACCTTGTAAGGCCCGTTCTTCCGAAGTTACCCCTTGTTCTTTCGTAAGTACGATGGAGTTCCTGAAGAAAGGACGACAACTTCATCATGATGCATTCATGCATAGGTATGAAGAAATCAACGCTATGGATCGACCTCTTCGAGAAGAGCAACCAAGACCGAGAAGATTCGTTATAATTTCGTAACCAGCCATTTACCCCTTTCTCCCCTTCTTAAATCTCGGGACGAGATTTCTTGTAGTGGAGGAGAATTGTGACGCCCGGATAATTATGCTATAGTAAACCTACGCTAATGATGCCACGTCACCTTTGTTAGTGTTGATAATCTCGCGTTCGTTCAAAACCGGATCATAAATACAATTTCAAAATATGGCAAACAACAAAAGTTTTCAAAAACAAGAACTAAAATGTTCGGGTTGTTTCAAAGAAATCGTAAGCAATTATGGTGGAGAAACCAAGTTTTGATAAAATGTTTAAAGGCTCTAAAACAATTAAAACAATAGTGAAAACAATTAAACAAATGCCTATTGAATTTATAAAGTGCTAAAACTATTTTATTATGGGTTAAGGATTAATCTCACAGTAGTTTGTTGTTAACTACAAATTTAGGCACTAGTGGTAATTTTTGTAAAACAAAAATTAAATAAAAAAAGAAACTACAAAAAAAAACAAAAAACAACCCCCCTGGCCCACTGGGCCACGGCCCAGCAGGCCTCCAGACCACCAGGCCGCCTGGCCGGCCCAACCGTCCCCCACTCCCTTATCCTTCCCCCACTCCCGCAAACCCTAGGCCTCACCCACCCTCTCCCGCACGATCCCCCCCTCTCCCCCCGTTCCCTCCCTGCGCCGCCACCCACGACGCACGCACCCACCCACACACACGCCGACGCGCGGAGGAGCTTCGATCCCCTCCTCCCGCACGCCCGTTCCCCCCCCCCCCCGCGACTTGACGCCGTCGCCCATTGCCCCGGGCGCCGCCCCGACGGCCGCGCCCCATCACCCGTCCTCGACCTCCTCCCCGTTCTGGATCGGGACGCAACGGCGCCCCCGTTGCTTGCCAGATCCCGTCGCCCCTGGTGCCCGTCGCCACCACCGCTCCGCCATCGCCAAGACGCCTCCGATGCCACTGGACCCCGCCGTCGCCGGGCCTTCCCCGCCGGATCTCGCCTCCTCGTCTCCTCCTCAAGCCGCTCGCCGGAGCCGCCTCGCCTTCCTCTTCGTCGTCGACCGCGTCCCCGTCGACCACCCCGAGCCTCCCCGAGCACTCTGCCATTCCCCTACACCGGTTGTGAGCGCCTCCTCTTCTATCCCCATCACCGTCGCCCGTTCCGTTGCGTCGTCTGGATCGCCGAACGCCACCACGGCCACCGCACCGTACCGCCTCGCCCCCTCGCGCTCGCACACGATCTGGCCTCGACCGTGTCCTCCACGCCCGTGCGCGTCCGGCGCCCGCGCTCACGGCGCCTTGCCCGCGCGACCCCGCTCCGCCTTGCCGCCCGCTCGCGGTGGCCTCGGGCCCTGCTTGCCCGTGCTGCCGCGCCGGGGCTGCGCCTTCCGTCGCCGGCGCCTACCGCGCTCCCCCGCGCCTGCCGAAGGCCGGCACGGCTCGTCTCGCCGGCGCGCGTGCCCCGCAACTCCCCACGCCCGGTGCTGCTCCCGTTGTCGCTGGCCACCGAGGCCCCAGGCGCGCCCGCCCTCGCCTCTCATGGCGTCGGGTGCGAGCACCCGCACCAGTGCGCCCGCTGCACCCCCCCTGAGCCACTGACACGGGGACCCCACCCCCAGAACGTAAAATAAAAAGATAAAAGAAAATGGGAATAAAATAATAATAATAATAATAATATATTAAAAACAATTAATTAATTAAAGAATTAATTAACCTAATTAATTTTTGATTAATTAAACTAATCTAATAACTAAACTAATTAAACTATTAGTTAATTAATTAGTCAGTCAATGACAGGTGGGTCCCGCACGTCAGTTTGACCCAGTCAACGCCCTGTTGACTGCTGACATCGTGCTGACGTCATGATGACGTCAGCAGGCACTATTCTGGATAATGTTGAATTAAATAAATTAAATAATTTCTAAAATGATTTAAAACTTTAGAAAATCATATGAAATAAACCGTAGCTCAGATGAAAATGCTTTCTACATGAAAGTTGCTCAGAACGACGAGACGAATCCGAATACGCAGTCCGTTCGTCCACCACACCTCCCTAACCTATCGAACTAGCAACTTTCCCCCTCCGGTCCGTCTGTCCGAAAACGTGAAACATCGGGAATACCTCCCGGATGTTCCCCCCCCCCCTTCACCGGTACCACCTACTGTCGCGTTAGGACACCCCTAGCACCGCTCACTGTCATGTCACGCATCGTCATGCTTATGTTTGCATTGTATTTACTGTTTCTTCCCCCTCTTCTCTCCGGTAGACTACGAGACCGACACTGCTGCTGCCCAGTTCGACTACGGAGTCGACGACCCCTCCTACTTGCCAGAGCAACCAGGCAAGCCCCCCCCTTTGATCACCAGATATCGCCTACTCTAATCTCTACTGCTTGCATTAGAGTAGTGTAGCATGTTACTGCTTTTCGATATCCTATTCTGATGCATAGCCTATCCTTGCTACTACTGTTGATACCTTTACCTGCAATCCTACATGCTTAGTATAGGATGCTAGATTTCCATCAGTGGCCCTACATTCTTGTCCGTCTGCTGTGCTACACTATCGGGCCGTGATCACCTGGGCGGTGATCGCGGGTATATACTTATATACTATATACATGACACATGTGATGACTAAAGTCGGGTCGGCTCGTAGGAGTACCCGCAAGTGGATCTTTGTGGCGGAGCGACAGGGCAGGTTGAGACCGCCTAGGTAAGAGGTGGGCCTGGCCCTGGTCGGCGTTCGCGGATACTTAACACGCTTAACGAGATCTTGGTATTTGATCTGAGTCTGGCCATTTGGTCTATACGCACTAACCATCTACGTGGGAGTAGTTATGGGTATCCCGACGTCGTGGTATCAGCCGAAGCCTTCTTGACGTCAGCGACTGAGTGGCGCGCGCCGTGTTGGACCGCTTTGACGTAACCGCCGTGATCGTGTGGGTTGCTAGGTCTGCTCGCGGCCGCGTTCGCAACGTGCAGGTGTGCATAGGGCGATGGGCCCAGACCCCTGCGCGCTTAGGTTTAGACCGGCGTGCTGACCTCTCTGTTGAGCCTAGGTGGGGCTGCGACGTGTTGATCTTACGAGGCCGGGCATGACCCAGAAAAGTGTGTCCGGCCAATTGGGATCGAGCGTGTTGGGTTATGTGGTGCACCCCTGCAGGGAAGTTTATCTATTCGAATAGCCGTGTCCCTCGGTAAAAGGACGACCCGGAGTTGTACCTTGAGCTTATGACAACTAGAACTGGATACTGAATAAAATACACCCTTCCAAGTGCCAGATACAACCCGGTGATCGCTCTCTAACAGGGCGACGAGGAGGGGATTGCCGGGTAGGATTATGCTATGCGATGCTACTTGGAGGACTTCAATCTACTCTCTTCTATATGCTGCAAGATGGAGATGTCCAGAAGCGTAGTCTTCGACAGGACTAGCTATCCCCCTCTTATTCCAGCATTCTGCAGTTCAGTCCACTGATATGCCTCTTTACACATATACCCATGCATATGTAGTGTAGCTCCTTGCTTGCGAGTACTTTGGATGAGTACTCACGGTTGCTTTTCTCCCTCTTTTCCCCTTTCTATACCGGATTGTCGCAATCAGATGTCGGAGTTCAGGAGCCAGACGCCACCGTCGACGACGACACCTACGGCACTGGAGGTGCCTACTACTACGTGCAGGCCGCTGACGACGACCAGGAGTAGTTAGGAGGTCCCAGGCAGGAGGCCTTGCCTTTTCGATCGTTGCTACTTTTGTGCTAGCCTTCTTAAGGCAAACTTGTTTAACTTATGTCTGTACTCAGATATTGTTGCTTCCGCTGACTCGTCTATGATCGAGCACTTGTATTCGAGCCCTCGAGGCCCCTGGCTTGTATTATAATGCTTGTATGACTTATTTATGTTTTAGAGTTGTGTTGTGATATCTTCCCGTGAGTCCCTGATCGTGATCGTACACATTTGCGTGCATGATTAGTGTACGGTCAAATCGGGGGCGTCACAGCGCGCCGCCGCTGCTCAACAGCCTCCGTAAGTCTCCCCTTTCTCTTACCATAGATCTGCACTTAGGGTTTCTGTCCTTCATCAGTGTTCGTCGCCACCCTTCTTTTCCCTTATTTATATCCATGGATTAGATCCAAAAACCACATAGGTCTCGTGTGGTAGTAGTTTAAACCACATAGATCTCGTGCTTTAGCAGTTTCAGCACCTGTTTGATATCCAACTCATCTCATCTTGGTGAACTTTCAGTACGCTGGAATTTAGGTCAGAATATATTTTGTTTTTCCTACACGCGGTAGATCTGAAATTACCATAGCAAGATGTGAAACTTGTTTCTTCCTTGTCTTACACACTTTGAATACCAGATTGGCCGGTTTAACTTCACAGAAAAAATGATGACCCGGTAGATACCATTAGTCCCCTGTTGAACCGCCAATGCATTACACCGTTCCATTGCCAGACTCCGGTTTACGAATAACCAAATCTGGTTTACCAATATGCTAGTATCCTCATACCGCTGTATAGTTGTCCACTGTAAATCTTAAACCGGTAATAATCATGTTTCAGATTTTCCTTGTCATGGCTAAGCAAGTCTATGTGTGCAATTGGGCTCCCTCTCGAGTAACCGAGGAACAGTTAAGCAACCTTGTTAAAACGGGCGCTTTAGCCAAGAAAGATGTCATCCAGGGTCCCTGGCCCGGAAAATCCTCCTACACCCAAGGACGGAGAGGTAGTCGTTTTTGCTGATCATCTCGGACGAGGTTTTAGCCCTCCCGGTTCAAAAAATTTCTGGGATGTACTGGCTAGTCTTCAACTGCGCCCTCAAGACATTGGTGCTAACTCTGTAACCAACATCTGCCACTTCCAAGTCTTTTGTGAGGTTTATCTGCAAGAGGAACCTTCAGTCGAACTATTTCGGGATTTCTTTCACCTAAACCGTCGCACAGAGTTCTCAGATGGACTCAATACGGAACTGGGCGGAATGGCGGTTCAGAAAAGGAAGGAAGTCACCTTCCCTCATCCCAAACTCCACAGTCATCCCAAAGAGTGGAACCAGACTTGGTTTTACTGCATGGATACATCTCCATCTGATGAGAATCCTTTGCCGGGTTACCGCCCTGAACGCCTTAGCAATACACATCCTTTTCCTCAGAGGTTGACAGCAAGAGAACGGGCCAACTATGCTCCCCAATTATCAAAGCTTAGAGCCTTCATGGCGAATGGTTTGACAGGAGTTGATCTTGCTCGTTGTTGGATAAGTTGGAGCATTCTGCCCTTAAGCCGGCGCCCCGGTTTGATGTGTGAGTACACGGGGAGTTTGAAGGATGCTCAGCGACACATTGATATTCAGCTTACAGACGAAGAAGTCACTGGGGCTGTAAAGAAAATACTGAACGAACCGGAGGCCGTCTGTGCCCAAACCGGACTAATCCCTTTCTGCACCGTTAACAAACCACCAGCTGTAGGAATCATACAATCCTTTGTATCTGAATTTGCTTCTGTCCAAATATTCTCTGAAAGTGTGATTATTTTCTGACAGGGTGATGATCCGTTCTGGAACAAGAAACCATCACAAGACAAACCGGCAAAGCCGCAAGACAAACCGGTCAAGCCAGTTCGTCCAAAGACCAAGGTTGTTAAGAAACCTGCCAAGAGAAGGACCACTGCATCCTCCGATCTACCAGCTGATGATGATGTGCGTAATCCGGAACCAGAGGTAGAACTTGACTCTCTTGGTTCATTTTTCGTACATCTCATTGACAATGATTATTATCAGGACGACGCTGAAGGCAGTCACGTTGAGGACGTAGAGGTAACTATTCTTTCCTGCGATTCAGATCCTCTGCCAACATAAAAAATCCGTCAAGCAAATCGGAAAGTAAAATTTTCTCACCCTCTTGCTTACTTGGACCCAAACTTTCTTTTGAAGATGCAGCAGCACGAAGCTCGCCGTACAACCCGGCACAGCGGCCAGGTAGTTACCTCCGCCGGTTTACCGAACAGTCCGGTTCGGAAACGCCGATCAGAGGTCTCTTATCCCATTGATACTTCATGCCCAAAAGCAGGTTGTTTTCGCCAGCCTCTTAACCCGTCTGATTCAAATTATCAGGGTACTTCTCACTCATCCTCTGGCGAGTCCTCGGCCACACAGCTTCCACCCCTCAAAACAGTTCCTGGGTGAGTTATGCACATGTCTTTATTCTTGATATGTTATCTTTTCATACTGTACTGATCCTTATGTCTATCTTTTCGTAGTACCAAGCCAAGACCCAGCAAGAAAGCTCGGTTGAACAAACCGGCTGATGATAATGTAGCTGCTGAACCGGAAACAACTCCAGATCTGGAAGAAACCGACGCTGACGCCATGCTTCACGATCCGCCGCTTCAAGACCATGATTTCCTTGCTGAACAAGTGCAAGTTGATACTACAAGTCATGCAGACCGGCCAGCCAGCCCTGTCCGAACTGGTGACAAACCGGTCAATCCAGCTAAGGACACTGATAAACCGCCAACTCCGGCAAAAGCTGCTGATGAACAAGATGATGACGTTATGATTACTGGCACTGGCCACACCACTCCTGGCAATCCTGTAGCTTTGTCAAAGCATTCTGCCAAGGATGATCTCTCTGCTATCGGCAAAGGCAAATGGAATGCCGATTTATCAAGCTTCACCCACCTCAATGTTCAAGATATTCATTCTGGCTTCTTGAACCGTCTGTGTACCAGCCGTGACTATGAAGCTACTTTGGTAAACTTGACGAAGGAGCGATATGAGGTAACTACTATTTTTCTCCTTTGTCCAATTGCAGTTTATCAACTCCTAGTAGCCCCCAAGTGACGGTTTATGATACCAATCTAAACCGGGACTTTTGTCATAACTTAACTTTGCATATTTAGCCTCCAGGGACCGGATTACCTTGTTAAGATGAACCGGTTCCTTAAAATTTGCCATACTGCTCTTTCGCCGGTATAGTCCCCAAGGGCCGGTTTAACTTTATAAAGATGAACCGGGACTGTAGAAGAATTCCCATATCAATAGTTTTTTTAGCAAACACACATTAGCTCCCAAGTGCCAAGCTTAATACTTGTATTGTGCTTGGGACTTGTAAAAATTTCCGAGTAAAAGCAAATATGCATTAGCCGCCAAGTACTATGGGCGTAACTTGTTATGTGCTTGGTACTTCAAATATGTACTGTCAACTCATTGTGTATCTGTCTCTTTATAGGCTGAACTGAGCAAGAAGGAAAGCCAAACCGCTGACCTGCAAGAGAACATCAAGTCCCAACAGGCCGAAACTTCCAAAGCAAAAGATGAGCTGAAAAGCACCTTAGCCGCTATAGAAAAGCTAAATGAAAGCTTTAACAAGGATCGGGAAGATTGGAACACAGAGAAATCCGCTTTGCGGAAAAGAGCTGAAGATGCAGAAGCAGCTCTTAAACCGGTGGTAGACGAGCTGACTGGGGTAAAGCGGCAAGTACATGCGATGACCGCTGCTGTGTTTGGTAAGCATCTCGTCCTTAATACTGTCAACATATTTTCCCATGTGTTGCCGGTTTACTGATGTTTGCAATGATGCAGGAACTCGCATTAGTCATCTGGGCTCTGATGTTCAGAAGAAGCTGAAGGCTGCCTATACGCTGATAGAACAACTGTATACCAGCGCTCAACGAATTATCTGCACCGCTTCTCACAATAAGCCGCCCCCGACGTTAAGCAAAGATACCTTAGACAGGCTATCTATGCTGCCTGCCCGGATAGAAGAGCTGAAGAGGTCTGCTGCAAGGGCTCGCGCTCTGACGGTGCTAACCCAGGCAAAAGCATGGGTGCCTGATCTTGACCCGACGGACGTGGCTAAAGGCTACCCAAGCTTGAAAGAAGACGGATCAGAATTTTGCACTGAAGATCTCCAGGCCATAAACCAGGAAGTACGTCCACTGGCTTGTCAACTTGCTGAAGAAGCTGATCTTTAACATTATCAGGCGAGTTATGATATCAATAACATGTGGGTTGCTGCACCAGCTCTTGAGGCTCAAAACCTGATCCCTCCAATCCGTAAGCACACTTATGCCCCCGATATTGAACCGTCCACCCTTATAAGCGACGAAGCTGTGTTCCAAGCTTTAACTGGGATCGACTGGGCAACTGTTGACTTCCAGCCGCTGGGTAGGGACGAAGAAGATGAACCGGTGCAAGATGATCCGCAGCCGTCAGGTCAAGCTGATAAGCAATCATAACCCGGGGACCGGTTTAGTCTTTCTTTTGCTGTAATGCTTATTGAGACAATTACTCCTTTGGGCACTGAAAACGCCTTGTAATAGGCGAGTTAAAACACTTGGTCTGTTATGCCTTCGTGCATATTTATCTGCAACTGATGCGTGTTAATCCGCCATGCTTAAGATATGATGTTCATAATCCATAGCTATTTATTCAAGCTGTTCCTGCAGATAAGAAGCTTAAAGCGCCCTGGCGGTTTACCACCGGGCGGGTCATGATACCCAACTATATATAGGACCAAGGCTGCAAAAGATAACCAAATATGGAAATATATGATACTTGTGATCTTTAGGCATAGTGTTGGCTGACCAACCTTGTAATGAGGGTAATAACCCTAATCCGGAGAAAAAGTATCTCTTGTTATACAATGCCGGTTTACAATAAAACCGTTACGGGTTGTGATAAACACCGGTTTATACCATACTGGTGACTATGAGTCAAAACCAGACCGGGCTGATAGTCTCCGGATTATAACTTGATCATGTACTGACAACTTGTAGTTGACAGCCTAACCGGGTTGATAAACACCGGTTTGAAAACATCACAAATCTTAGCAAAAGAAAAAGAAACTTAGCAAAAGGCAAATAAAATCGCTGTAGTCGAGGCTTTTCACGGGCTGCCAGGCCCCAAATTTGATCAAGAGGTGTTGCTATGGTTCGGGTTCGACCAAGCCCCCAAGTGATGTTGTGGCATTACGCCGATCAAGAGGCGTTGCTATTGTTCGGGTTCGACCAAGCCCCCAAGTGATGCTGTGGCATTATGCCGATCAAGAGGCGTGGCTATGGTTCGGGTTCGACCAAGCCCCCAAGTGATGCTGTGGCATTACGCCGATCAAGAGGCGTGGCTATGGTTCGGATACGACCAAGCCCCCAAGTGATGCTGTGGCATTGCGCCGATCAAGAGGCGTGGCTATGGTTCGGATACGACAAAGCCCCCAAGTGATGTTGTGGCATCGCGCCGATCAAGAGGTGTAGCTATGGTTCGGATACGACCAAGCCCCCAAGTGATCTAATATGAAGCTTTGAGAAGCCAAATCAAGGGGTAAACCAGACGCCGCTTTGCAAGCTCCATGTAACCACACATGATGTAAGAAAAACAACAGATACCCCGCCTTAGCTGAGGTTTCGGTTTATTGTATTGATCATAATATATACATTGTCATAATATGTACATAAGTAGAGCCTATAGCTCAAGTATAGTAAGGCCGAAGATGAGCAATATTCCACGGCCGGTTGGTCTCCTCCTCCGATTTACGTGAGTCTTTGCGCTCTCGAACATCGATTAGGTAGTACGACCCGTTGTGTAGATTCTTGTTGACCACAAAGGTTCCTTCCCAAGGGGGGGATAACTTCTGCATATCCGTCTGATCATGGATGAGCCGAAGCACCAAATCGCCTTCTTGAAAGGTTCTGGTTCTAACCCGACGGCTGTGATAACGACGCAGATCTTGCTGATAAATTGCCGAACGGGCTGTTGTTATGTCACGTTCTTCATCTAAGAGGTCAAGAGCTTCCTGCCGTGCCTTCTCGTTGTCCGCTTCAACATATGCCGCTACACGAGGCGAGTCATGACGAATGTCACTAGGAAGAACCGCTTCCGCTCCATAAACCATGAAGAACGTTCTGTATCCTGTCGATCTGTTGGGTGTGATATTGATGCTCCATAACACTAAAGGTAGCTCCTCAACCCAACAACCCGGCGTCCGTTGCAAAGGGACCATAAGCCGGGGTTTGATGCCTCTCAAGGTCTCTTGATTGGCCCTCTCCGCTTGACCATTGGACTGGCGGTGAGCCACTGATGATACATCAAGCCGGATGTGCTCACGTTGACAGAAATCCTTCATGGCACCCTTTGACAGATTGGTACCATTGTCTGTTATAATGCTGTGTGGAAAGCCAAACCGGAAAATCACAATTTTGATGAATTGAACCGTCGTGGTTGCGTCACACTTACTAACTGGCTCTGCTTCCACCCACTTCGTGAACTTATCAACCGCCACCAAGAGGTGGGTCTTCTTGTCCTTGGACCTCTTGAAAGGCCCAACCATATCCAGCCCCCAAGTTGCAAACGGCCAGGTGATTGGAATCATCCTCAATTCTTGAGCCGGTACATGAGCGCGTCTTGAGAATTTCTGACAGCCATCACATCTTTTAACCAAGTCCTCGGCATTAGCATGAGCTGTCAACCAATAGAAACCGTGACGAAACGCCTTGGCCACCAAAGATTTTGAACCGGCGTGGTGACCACAATCTCCTTCGTGGATCTCACGCAAAATTTCGCGGCCTTCCTCAGGAGATACACAGCGTTGAAACGCCCCCGTCACACTGCAATGATGTAACTCTCCAGTGATAATAGTCATGGACTTGGACCGCCGGGTTATCTGCCTGGCCAAAGTTTCATCCCCTGGTAACTCGCCCCGGTTTATATACGCCAGATATGGAACCGTCCAATCCAGGATAACATGTAGAGCTGCCACCAACTGAGCCTCCAGATCAGGAACAGCCAAATCCTCTTCACCAGGAAGCTTGAGGGTTGGATTATGCAAAACATCCAGGAAGACATTAGGTGGAACCGGTTTACGTTGGGAACCCAGGCGACTTAAAGCGTCCGCCGCTTCATTCTTTCGCCGGTCCACATGATCCACCTGATATCCTTTAAAGTGACCTGCAACAATATCCACCTCACGACGATATGCTGCCATTAGTGGGTCCTTGGAATCCCAAGTGCCGGAGACTTGTTGAGCCACCAGATCCGAGTCACCGAAGCACTTAACTTGGCTTAGGTTCATCTCCTTAGCCATCCGAAGACCATGGAGTAAAGCCTCATATTCAGCTGCATTGTTAGTGCAAGGGAACATTAAACGGAGAACATAACAAAACTTATCACCTCGTGGGGAAGTTAATATGACTCCAGCCCCCGAGCCCTCCAATTGGCTAGACCCATCAAAATGAATAGTCCAATAAGTATGATCCGGTTTCTCTTCTGGCGCCTGTAGTTCTGTCCAATCATTGATGAAATCCACAAGCGCCTGAGATTTGATCGCCGTTCGGGGTATGTATTTCAACCCGTGAGGCCCGAGCTCGATAGCCACTTAGAAATCCGGCCAGTTGCTTCCCTGTTCTGGATTATATCCCCCAAAGAAGCAGAGTTGACCACTGTGATGGAATGACCTTGGAAATACTGCTTAAGCTTCCGGCTTGCCATAAAAACCCCATATACCAATTTCTGCCAATGCGGATACCTCTGCTTGGACTCAATAAGTACCTCACTGATATAGTAAACCGGCCACTGAACCGGATATTCCTTTCCTGCCTCCTTGCGCTCCACCATAATAGCCACACTAACAGCCCGAGCATTAGCTGCCACATATAGCAACAATGGTTCTTTATCCACTGGAGCGGCGAGAATCGGCGGATTAGCCAGCTGCCGCTTTAATTCCTCAAATGCTTCATTAGCGGCGTCACTCCAGACGAAGTTATCCGTTTTCTTCAGCATCTGATACAAAGGGATGGCCTTCTCACCAAGGCGACTGACAAACCGGCTCAACGCGGCAACCCGGCCTGCCAGGCGTTGAACATCATTGATACACTTTCGGTTTAGCCAAGGAGGTGATGGCCTTGATCTTTTCCGGATTAGCTTCAATGCCCCTGTTAGACACCAAAAAGCCCAAGAGTTTGCCTGCAGGTACACCAAAGACACACTTGGCCGGATTAAGCATCATTTTATAAACCCGCAGGTTATCAAAGTTTTCCTTCAAGTCATCAATCAATGTTTCCTTCTTCCTTGATTTTACCACAATATCATCCACATAGGCGTGAACATTGCAGCCGATCTGTTTATGCAGACAATTCTGCACACACCTTTGATAAGTCACCTGGGTACTCTTGAGCCCAAAGGGCATGGACACATAGCAGAAGGCTCCAAAGGGAGTTATGAAGGCTATCTTCTCCTGGTCCTTAACTGCCATTTTGATCTGATGATAACCAGAGTATGCATCCAAAAAGCTTAAACGCTCGCAACCCGCCGTAGCATCAATAATTTGATCAATATGGGAAAGGGAAAAAGGATCTACTGGACAAGCTTTGTTGAGATCTGTGTAGTCCACACACATACGTTAAGTGCCATTCTTCTTGAGGACCAGCACCGGATTAGCCAACCACTCAGGATGGAATACTTCAACGATAAATCTAGCCGCCAAGAGCCTGGCTACTTCTTCTCCAATAGCTTTGCGCCTTTCTTCATTGAACCGGCGGAGAAACTGCTTGACCGGTTTATACTTAGGATCAACATTGAGAGTGTGCTCAGCGAGTTCTCTTGGTACACCTGGCATGTCAGAAGGCTTCCATGCAAAGATGTCCCGATTCTCACGGATGAACTCGATGAGCGCGCCTTCCTATTTCGGATCTAAGTTAGCGCTGATGCTGAACTGCTTGGACGAATCGCCAGGTACGAAGTCAACAAGCTTAGTCTCATCAGCCGATTTAAACTTCAGGGCCGGATCATGCTCTGTAGTTGGTTTCTTCAACGAAGTCATATCTGCCGGATCAACATTGTCCTTGTAAAACTTCAACTCTTCTGTTGCACAAACCGACTCAGCATAAGCCGCATCACCTTCTTCACACTCCAGAGCAATCTTGCGGCTTCCCATGCACGGTTATAGTTCCCTTGTGACCCGGCATCTTGAGCTGCAGATAGACATAACAAGGCCGTGCCATAAACTTAGCATAAGCTGGCCGTCCAAATAGGGCATGATACGGGCTGCTGATTTTCACCACTTCAAAGGTCAAGGTTTCTGATCTCGAGTCATGCTCATCTCCAAAAGCCACCTCCAGAGCTATCTTACCAACAGGATATGCCGACTTACCAGGCACCACACCATGGAACACCGTATTGGACAGTTTAAGATTTTTATCTGTTAGCCCCATGCGATGGAAAGTTTCATAATAAAGGATATTGATGCTACTCCCTCCATCCATGAGTACCTTAGTGAACTTATAACCTCCCACCTGAGGTGCCACCACCAGAGCCAGATGACCCGGATTGTCAACCCGGGGTGGATGATCTTCTCTACTCCACACAATCGGCTGCTCGGAGCAGCGCAAATAACGGGGCATGGCCGGTTCAACGGCATTCACCGCCCTTTTATGAAGCTTCTGATCGCGCTTGTCCAGGCTAGTGGTGAAGACATGATACTGTCAGCTATTCAACTGCTTTGGGTTGCTCTGGTAACCCGACTACTGCTGCTGCTGATTGCCCTGATGATTATAGCCACTTTGATTACCCTAATTACCTTGATTGTTATGTCCACCCTGATTGCCATGGAATCCTGAACCGGAATTTCCTCCGCCATAACCCCGCCGTGAGAGCCAGAGCCTGAACCGCCTCCTGATCCATGATCGTACCGGAAAGAGTCAGAATTTTTGAACTCTTGCATGATGTAACAATCTTTCCAGAGGTGTGTGGATGGTTCCTCCTTCGTCCCATGCTTTGGACAGGGCTGGTTCAACAGATACGACAAACGGTCCGGATTAGGATTTGGCATTCCATTGCGCCGGGGCGGTTTACCCTTACGCCGCTGGCCCTTGTCGTGTGTATTAGTGTTAGCCACACAGTCTAAACCGTGGTCCGCTTACGCTTGCCGCCGTTTCCATGACCCGCCGGGTTGGGGTGCTGCCCCTTGGTGTTGCCGCTCTTCTTTCCCTTCCCTGTCTTATCATCATCAGACTCGGGATCCTTGGTACTATCAGAGTCGGCATACTTCACCAGTGCAGCCATGAGGGTTCCCATGTCATTACAATGACGTTTGAGCCGTCCCAACTTCAACTTCAGGGGTTCAAACCGGCAATTGCCTTCCAATGTTAAAACTGCGGTGTCAGCGTTGATGCGGTCCGATGAGTGCAAAATCTCCGAAACCCGGCGCACCCAACGGGTTGTTGACTCTCCTTCCTCCTGGACACAGGCAGCTAAGTCCACAATTGACATGGGCTGCTTGCATGTATCCTTGAAATTCTGAATAAACCGGGCTCTCAACTCGGCCCATGACCTGATAGAATTAGCCGGTAAGCTCTTTAGCCAAGTGTGGGCCGTTCCTTCTAGCATCATGGTGAAGTACTTCGCACATGCCGCATCATCCACGTCCAGCATCTCCATGGCCATCTCATAGCTTTCGACCCATGTTTCAGGGGATAAATCGGCGGTGTAATTCGGCACCTTGCGCGGGCCCTTGAAATCCTTGGGCAGGCGCACATTGCGCAACGCTGGGACAAGACATGGCACTCCCAAGGAACTAGAGGTAACTCCTGGTTCCACCGATGTGGTTGGACGAACCGGAGTAAGCTGACGGGCCTCGTGCTGTGCCGCTAACTCGGCCTCTCTGCGTGCCCGAGCCCGGTCCACCACCTCCTGAGCATCACCAGCACCACCCGCCGGGTTATGGCCACGGGGCGGATCACGGTTCCGCGCATTGCTTGATACTGCCGGTTCATCCATACGCCTGCTGTAACTCCGGCTTGGACGGGGAGTGGAATGAATCCGATCGCGACTATATGAATAAGCCTCCTGTTGAACCAAGGCTGTCTGAAGAAGCTCCTTAACCCGACGCGTCTCGACCGCTGCTGGAGAATCGCCTTCGATCGGGATGGCCGCCAGCCGTGAAGCGGCAGCGACAATGTTGTCCATTGGGTTAGAATAATGACCCGGTGGCGTGGGGACATGAGGTACCACAATGTTGTTCTGACGAGGCGGATCCACCAAACGTGGCTGAACCGGCGCCCCTGCTCCGGGTGCCTCTGCCCGGTTTACCACCGGCGGATTACTGGTCCCTGCTCCTGGGGTGTTAAAGAGATTTCTAGCGTCATAAACCGGCGGCAGGCGAGATCGGTGCCTCCTCTTCAGGACTTCGTTCGACGCACTCTGATCCAGCATAATCCGGTAAGCTTGTGCATCCAAAGCGGCCCGCTCCGCGGCTATCCTGGTATCCTCAGCTGCTAAGTCGGCTTTTGCCTGGGTGATCTGATCTTTCACTTTCGCGATTTCCGCATTGTGTGCATCCTGATCCGCCGGGTTAACCTCCGCCATCAGCGTTGCCAACACATCAAACAAATCAGATAGAACCTGAGCTGGCGGTCGCACAGGGCCTCCTGCCCAGCCGCTGCCGCCGCTGCTGATCCGGAAATCATCGCCGCTGCGGTCGAAGAGTGGAGCGCCGGTTGCGTGTCGGCCATGAAGATCACCACCTGGTTTGGCAGATCAAAGGGGTCCAAAATACTGTCGCCATCGGAACAGCCCCCAATCCGGCCATCTTGTAACTGATATAACGACTCGGTCTCTCCAGTCGATGACTCGTCGCCGGAATAAACGACGGTCTCACCACCAGATTCCGATCTATCCTCAGATTCCCCTCCATGGATAACTCCCACGAAGGCACGCTTCATGACAGGCTTGACCCGGGCAGATCTCGCACGCTGAGCCGTTTCGACGAGGTCGGTGCAGATGTCCGGCTCAGGGCCCGGTTCGCCGATCTTGCCAATGAAAACGTGTATGCCACCAAAGGGGACCCGGTACCCGTACTCGATTGAGCCGGCCTCGGGGCCCCAGCCTGCATCGTCGATGTAGAGCTTGCCGCGACGACTCTTGGTCATCCGGCCCACAGCGTAACCCTTGAGTCCTTCGAAGTTGCCCTCCAAGAACTTGAAACCATCGTGCGATAGCCCCACGGTGGGCGCCAACTGTCGTGGTTTTGTCACGACAGATGTCCTAGAGAAAGGACTTAGTCGTGGAGCCATCGCTACGGGTTAGCTTAAAGGGGTTAAAGCGGACAAGGGACGCAAAAGAGTTTATACTAGTTCGGCCCCTTACGATGAAGGTAAAAGCCTACGTCTAGTTGTGATGGAATTGATGGGGTTTCGATGACCAGGGAGCGAATACGCTTTGCCTGAGTCTCGAGTTGTTGTCTGTTGTCCTTGAACCGCCGCCGGGTCGTCCCCTTATATACATGGGTTGACGCCCGTCGGTTTACAGACTCCGAGGCCGGCTCATAATCGTGTCCGGCTCGGTCTCTGCTACTTCTATCTTACAACACAAGTTTACATATCAATGCCGGTTTGTGTCTACAGGCCTTAAACCGGCTTTGGGCCCTGGGCCTTTATGAAGCGTCACCGTCTGTCTTCATGGGCTTCAGATACAGATGAACTACTTATGAGGTTAACCCGGCCTCTCCTGTCCGGTTTACGCCCGGTGGTAATATCCCCAACAGGAACCTCGCGAGGTGCCCTTTGCCTTGATCTCTCCGCCCCTCGCGAGCCAGCCTGGTGAGGCCGCCCCGAGGAGGTCTTGCGTCGTCCGCCTTGCGAGGCTTGGCCCCTCGCGAGGGTCTTGAGTGTTTCTTGTTGAAGATGGGCCGTACGGGGCCGTTGGTGAAGCCACGCTGTGGGCCGCAGGCAGGCAAGTCTAGGGACCCCGTTTCCAGAACGGCAACAACAGCAGCGAGCGTACGTAGACGGTTTGCATATTCAGAAATCCGGTCATATGCACCACCACAATTTAGAATTTCAGTTAACATCAACAAAATTCAGTTAACATCAAATTTTAATTTAGATGGGTGTCCTGTGGGATTCGACGAGGTCCGCGGCCTGTACTTTGGCCGCGGCAGCCGAGCGTACGTAGACGGAAGCTAACCTGGTAGCTGATCGAATCTTCATGGAGACACGCACGTACAAGGAAGGTAGCTACTACTAGCTCCTGGATCAATTCTTCATGCTTGCAGGATACTAGTACATTCACGTACATAACAGCGTCGCCGGCTTGATCGATCTTAATCGAGCTATGCACGGAGTAGCAGACGAGAACACAAGCACACGATATTTTGTCCTGCGTGTTGGTTTTGATAAACGGCAGGGGGGGTTTCGCAGATAGTGCGGTGCTGACCAGTTAACTCACTTGGCTGCTTGTGATTGGCCTAGGACTAAATGTGCACATGAGTAACAATTTTCAGGACTAAATAATTGCCTTATACAAGTTTGAGGAATAAATCATCACATCCTAGACAAGTTCAAGGACTTGTGGTGCTATTACCTCAGCATGCCCGGGCCGGGCCGGCGAGCAATTTATTCTTGTGTCGACGCCTTCTTTTCTAGTACATGGTTGCTTTCCGTGGTCAAAAGCGGGCCGGCGGGCAATGGTGGTGGCTCCACGCACCGCACGCGAGGTGTCGCGCGCATGGATGGAGCTCTGGTCGGCCGAAGACGACGAGAGGAGAACAGCTTGGCGCGGGAGGCACCGCACATGGCCACTTGCTCTCAGCTCGCGCCGCTACTCTTGGCTTCTTGCTGTCCTTGTTGGCGGTGTGTTGCGTGCGTCTCTGGTAGCACAGTGGTAGTAGTAGCATGCAAGCGTGGGAATTTATGTTATGGCAACAGACTCTGTTTCATTCGCAAAACTTGACTTTAAAAAATCTGGTTCGTCGGTGTATTCAGGTGTTCTTTTAAGGGCATCTACAGACTTGACAAATCCGATCCTTTAAACATATGCGAACAAGTGCCCTGCCGTAACTGTGGATAACACAGGATGGCCCTTCATATGGTAGTCTGTCGGACAGCCACACATCTCAAATCTAAACACTCAAATCCATGCAATACATGCACATGGATCATATAGCACAAATTCATCATAATTCAACAGTTCAACAAGAGTATGGCTAGATCTCAGTCGAATGAGACTTAACCAAACGAAGACTTCGTTAAGTCTCAGTCGACTGCGCTTTAGCAATCTCAATTCAACAACGCAACAAAGCAGACAAAAAAGTTAACTTGGATATGCCCAAAAAAATTCAAGTCCAAGTGTGGTAGATCACTCGCGGGACGCCATCCGTGCCGCCTGCTCTGCAACGGCCACCCCTATCACCTGCTCTACCTCCATCTATTGCGCTTCCGCTGCTACCATCGCCACTCTCACCACCTCGTACCCACTGTGTTCGTTGATTTCCTTCTTTTTCCTAACAAGCCACTTATTTGCTTTCTCATCCAAGAGACCTGGGTCCGCCAACATTATCCTCGAATCCTCTATGTCTCAAGCAAGTTGCAACCTCTCCTTCTCAATCTCTATTGATCCAAAAGTCCGAGCCTGCTCGAGCTGCCATTTAAGACACACCTCTTTCTTCTCTCTTTCTCAATTGTTAACTTATTGATCTCAATTTGCAACTTGGTGTTCATCGTCTGCACACAAAACAACACCACGGTTGTTAAAACAACGTTAGTTCGGGTTAGTTTTAATCAAATCATACCAAAATCATATAAAATTGTTGTAAACATGGTATGAATACTTCATAAATTATAGATACGTCTGAGACGTATCAAGAAGCCAACAAGTCAATTTCATAGTTATCTAATCGCATAGAGCAAAGTCAAATCATAATGTTCATAGCACCATAGACGATACAAATCACCACGTTACACGGTTCATTTGTAGTTTGGAAGCAAAAGTGTAAAGCTCCATCATAGCAACTTAGAAATTAAGTTCACACGCATCGATCATATAGATCACATGAAAGCAGTGCACTAGTTGTTCAGCTCCATCCATCATGAGCTATCATCGCCTTCCGTTATCTTCGTGATCTCCTCTTGGGTGGTCCTTTCAGCTTCGATGGCTGCTCGCGCACTCTCCGCGGCTACTTGCGCACTCGCAGCTGCTGCTCTTGCGCTCGCAGCGGCTGCTGTAGCGCTCACGGAATATGACTGAGCGCTCTTGGTGGCTGCTCGAGCAGTCTCGACATAGGCGAGCACGATCTCGGTGTATTGAGCCACCCTCGTGACGATGTCTACGACAGTAGGAATTCCATCTATAGCTGTAGGAGTCCTAACGAGGCGTTGTGGCTTCTTCATCTAGATCGCATTAAACAATTTTACATTTAGAAAAAAAAAACATGACCTTTGATAGAAATTGGACATATTGAGTGCCCAAAATTAAGCGAAACGGAACTTAATCCACACTTCGCAAAAACATTGGCACTCACTATGAATACACCTGCATCATGAAAAAAACTAATGTACCATATGCTCATCCATATGTAATACATTTTGTCTAGCACACACGTTCAACTTTAAGACATTCACTTATGAAGATTCAATGGTACATCACACAAAAAAAATTTAGCTACACCAATAAAATGTTATACTAGATTTGTATTCATATGTTGTACATTTTAACTACACTAATAAAACGTTGTATGAATATTTCTATCCATATGGAGCCCGTACCACAAGTTTGACGGAGGTGTGCTTACTGGGCTTTGTGTGCGTTGAGCATTGCTTTGTTATAAGCGGCATGGTCAGTGATCCGACTGCGTGTGGCTCCGATTCCAATCAAGTGCGCTTCAATTCCCTCTGGTTCCGATCGAGAGATCATACAGCAAGTGGAGTGACGCAGGTGTGGTTCCCTTCCGGGATCCCGGCCATGGCGACCGATCCCAGGGGGGACGGGAGCAGCGGAGCAGGAGACGGGGCGGTTTCATCTCGCGCGCGTCCCAGCCCGGTGCAGAGATCGAGTCTTCCTATCCTAGTAGAAAAATATTGCACACACCCGTGCGTGCAAGCGTGCAGCGACAGCGGCGTCGTCGCGCCGCGCGCCGTGCGTCTTGGATCCACCCACCCAACCGGATTAGATTTGAGTTGGTCGAACTTCAAAAAAAAAAAAGATTTGAGTTGGTCGCCTCGCCGGCACAGAAAGATCGGCCGGCATCGTTAGTTTAACCAACGGCGGGTCAGCAGGTGCATCGGACGGATTGATTGATTCTTTCGTCGACCATGCATGGTTTGGATCAAGGGATTGACCGGCCATTACCTCGCGGGTTTGCTTAATAATCCATTGATCCGTTGTTGCCGCTACTGTACTAAGAGCAACTCTAGAAGACCCCGCATCCTCCCGGCCCGTAAAACATATTTGCAGTTCGCGTAAAAACGCCTTTGCGGGCCGGCGCGGACGGCCACAGTTGCAGACCCCGCATAATGGACCGATCGGCTTTGCGGCGTCTGATCTGGCGCAGCTCCTCCCGGCCCGCAAAACTTAAATTTGCACCTTAATTTGATCTATCATATTGCATTTCCTTACTTTTTTAACAACATTGATACAAAAGACATCACCAAATCTTTGCTAGAATAGCAAGACCAAAAAAAACAAGAACCACAAGTTTGCATTTTAAAAGATTCTCAACTTCCGTAACTGCTCCCACTAGTTGGACTAATATCTTCTCCATGCATTCGTTGTTGATCCGCGGATTCTTGATTTTGCATTCTTCTTTCTTCATCTTTGGTTCGAAAAAAGTAGACGTTGCTTCCCCTCTAGTAGCACATGCAGCCGCCTCATTGCCTTCGATTGTACTAAGAAGTGCACTAACATCTATTAAGTTTCTTTCTATCAACAGATCAATGTATTGGCTTTCCCAAAACCAAAATGAGCACCGATCGTCCTACACAAAAGACTGAGCAAGCTCGAAGTGAGCTACCGCAATTGAACTAAAGAATGAGCTATGAAATGAGCTACCGCAAGTGCACGTACCCCGTCGTTTTCGCATTTGAAGAACACCCATCCGGGGTGCTTCGGCGTGCCCGAAGTGAGCCGCAGCACTTTCCGCGTGCAGTCGTCGCACTCTATGAGCGGCATCGGCAAGCCACAAAGACGCTGCGCGAGCGCCGAGCCCGGTGGACGGCCGGACGAATCCATGCCCGCAAACCTTTGGCGGCGGCGGGCGGACGAACCCGTACCTGCATGCGGCTCCCCGACCACTCCATCGCTTGGGGCAGCAACCGGCGGCCGGAAAAAGCCAAATGCGGCGGCCCGCGATTAAGTGCCGCAGATCTGCAAATCCGGTTGCCCGCCGACGCAGGGGGAACGGAGGGGAGGCCTCGTGCGCGTGGCGGCCTTCCGGCGTGCTCCTGCCGGCTACTTTCGCCGGAATCTTGGGCGGCGGCCGACGGCGGCGCGAGGGGGGAGAGGAGAGGTGGTTGGTGGGGGAAAGCGCGGGATGAAATGTCCCCCCACCAACCGCTTCCGCTTATATGCAGGGCACCGTAGCCGTGAGGGGGAAACCCGCGTTTTCCCGAGTTGGGGTCGGGATTTTGCCGCGCCCCCTAAAATTTTTTGCGGGCCGGAGCGGGATGCGGGGTCTGATCGGGCTGGTTTTTCCACCCTGACCTGCATTTTGACAGTTATTTTACGGGTCGGGGCGGGATGGGGGGTCTGCTAGAGTTGCTCTAAGCAAGCGCAGCAGCTACAGTGAGAGAGAGAGCGCGCTTCTACGGACATGATGCCACGAATTCATGAACCTGTCTACTCATTCTTGGTTCTCCTCCGGCGGTACTCCCACTACCACTATACTAGCACAAGTACCCCATACGTTGTTGTTTAGGTTTGCACGCTTGCGTTGCTTGGAGCTCGTTCCACGCCACCCGTTCCAATTACGACGCGCACGCACGGCACGCACGCAAAGCATGCCTCCGCTGTCTCGTCTGCTCAGTACGTGCCGAGGTGCGGCGATGCCTTGCCCATGTCAAATGCTACTGCTTCCTCCGTACCACGTACTTAGCCGATCAACACGGACAACGGAAGTACAACAACAGAAAGTATTCTCTGCTGGTTATGAGGGATGGATGGATGGGTCGTGACCAGGGCAACTTGACCGGACGGACGAGTATACTGTAGGAGTACTATATTGATGGGAGTGGCGGCAGCGATCGGGGTCCGGTACAAAAGTCCCTCTCCGCCAGCCGGATCGTGACAAGTGCCAAGAGCACGCACAGTGCGGCGTGTCCCCCTTCCCGACCTCACGTGGCCCGCGCCACGCCAGCTAGAGGAGGTTCCTTCCCTCTCCGCCTCGATTTGTTGGAATGGAGCTGTGTTGCCTTGTGTTTTTTTTTTCTTTGGCCAAAGCGCAAAGCGTCCTTCTCTCTTTCGTCCTACTCTACGTGATTTTGAGCATGCCCAAAAAGCAGGAAGCCCATGCATGCATGCGCACGGCCTTTTGGATGTGAGTTTGATTCTCCTTTCTTTCCTACACGACAAACACACAATGATCGGAAGTTGATTCAAGGTACGATCTGCTGGCGGCAGGCTAATCCTTCACAAATCTTTTGTTGTTCAGTCGACTTACTTCGGTGCTCCCATTTGCTTGCTGATACACCTAAAGACGTACCAAACGGCTGTATGTTGACTACCAGTCTTTATTTCTTTTCGTATGGGGAGCTCAAGGTTGCTAGGGTCTTCCAAAACTTGCGCAAGGGAATAAATGGCTTCTGGAACAAGTGGCTAACAGAAAGACCGCACATGTGGTCCGTACTGTTGTGGATAATGAGGGCCTTAACACGTAAAATAAAGTGATGCAAGCAGATTATAAGAATTCAAATATTATTACCTCCTTATTAAAAGTCTTGTTTTAGATTTGTCTAGATACGGATATATCTAATGCTGAAACGTGTCTAGATACACCTGTATCCGGATAAATCTAAGACAAAATTTTGGTGCGGAGGAAGTATATTTTGTTAAGTTGAAAAAAAGAGAAGCGGGTTGTAGATTAAGCCTTAGCACTTGCTCCAAAAAATATTATGAAAATGTGAGATAGACCATACGTTAATAATGTAGTGCTTGTTTATTGTTAACTACTATACATGTTGGCTATTAGATAGGTTATATGTGACATGGAAAGATCTTATAACTAGCAGTTGGTTATATTATTTAGGGACCCTGTATTTAACAGATGCCTAAAAAAATCTTTCCACCAATCACTTTCTTTCCTGTCCATCGGATCAATATCCAATGGCCCCAGTCATGTCGTAGACTTTTCATCTTCTTCCTCCCGTAAGCAGTTCCTCCTCCCCGCAGCCAACCACTGCCCCATCCGCGCCCAGCTGGCGCTACCGCACACCGCCTCAACACCCCGCCCTCCCCTCAACATCCCCCCATCGTCGTTGCTGGCCACCACCCCGGTCATCCCTCTAAGCTCTGCACCACTGGTGAAAATCTCCGGCGATCCCCTGCGCCCCCACCTCTAAGATAGATAATGGGGTAGTTCTTCTGTGGAGAGGTTGGGAAGAAGGAAGAAGGAAGGAAGGAAGTAAGAAAGGAAGAATAAAAAAGTGGCCGATGTAACATAAAATTTAGGTGCCTGAGAAATAGCAAAACCGTATTAGTTAACCAAGCTCCATCTTTGCCGACTTAAAATGATCAAAGTTGCATTTTTTTCGAGCAAAGAATATCTGCGCTTTCTCTGCCGGTTTCTTAAGGCTTCAACCGAACGACTAGTCATTAAGAAACCCATGAAATCCAAGTCTATTTGTTACCTTTCATGAAGAAGTTTTGCCCGCGTGCAAACTGCCTAGCCTTTTTCAAAAGAACGTCTATTTCCATCTCAACAAAGAAACAACTCGAAAAAAATGAAAGCAATATTGTTGTCCTATTACTCTCCCGGACGAGAACTTCTTGTTTTGGGAGGGGGAATCCATCAAGCTTGGTCAACCATCAACAAGCAATTCTAATGTGGGAGGTTTTGGTCTTGGGACGCAGAAATCGTGCTTCGGGATCCATTATGTGTCCAAGGCCTTTTGTTCTTCTTCGCATCTGTTATTTTGACAGAAGTTTGTTTGGTTAAAAGAAAAACAGTTTGAAAAGGTTGAATTGTACGAAATGAATTTCTGCCCTCTTCAGTTCCCAATGAGCAACATGATCTTGGGCTATCATTTGTTCAATTTGGTCAACTGCATGACATATATATATACCCTAAAAAAGAAAAGAAAAATTAGCACGCATGAGGAGTCAATTATATACTCCAGTACACACGCGTGGCAGCATAAATTGGAGCGTGACAGCGCCACCCCTCTTTAACGTTGTCCTGTCTTTTGCACGGAGGAGAACAGCTACGTAGCTATGTGACCGCGAACACGCACCGCCAGCGGAGCAGCCGATGGAGATGAGATCACTGTGCGCACAGCCGCGACGAAAGCAACGTGCCAAAAGGTTTGCTCCCGACACGACATCTACTCGATCGGCTCATCGATCCAGCCCCGCCGGCAGCCCACGCGACAGCGACGGCCGCCGCGCCATACACCTTTCTTTGGTCGCCGCGCGCCGTGGTGGCCTTTCCCCGCTGGCGATCGGCCTGCGCTTGACCCGTGAACAGTGCGCGCAGCACGGGCGAGCCGAGCCACCCCATTCCGTCCGGGGAGGAACTATACAGTACGCGGCGTACTAGTAGGTGCGTACGTAGCCGGGACATGGCGCAGTTTGCATGTACGAAGAGGAGCACGGCGCCGGCGATCACGTGATCCGATGTGGGCGTTCCAACAGTATCCCTCCGTAAAACTGTAGCGCACACCCGGTACCGGTACGTACCTCTCCTCGGTAGCACTACCTTTTCGAAGAGAAATGCGACTCGCTGTACATGGCTGTACCTTCTGAAGGAGCCGGCAATTGCCAAAGAAGACACGGGACAAAACGGCTGAACCGCCAACTGCAATCGGCGCATGCACGCACCCGTCCGTCCGTCCGTCCGTAGGCAGGATACTACGTCCGAGCAGTTAGCAAGCGGCCGGAGATGGTACTGTACGTACTACTTCCTCCGTCCGGAAATACTTGTCGGAGGAATGTACATCCATTTCTCCGATAAGTATTTCCGGACGGAGGGAGTACGTACTACTAGGCGGTAGGCGCGCGCCCGGCCAGCGCATGCCATATACCCTGTTGTTCGTCGATCGGTTATTCGGCCTCCTCTCATCGTCTGGCCCCGGGCGGCCGGACCCTGGCGCCACGTATGGGCGCGGGGGCGTATATGGCGGCATCGCACCTTCCAACTTTCTTCGAAACCATGCATCAAGGCCCCCCTCTTTCCTAAAGAAGAAGAAGAAGTGTAAGATTAGGTAAACCACACGTTGTGGTGTCTTGTATTGATCAATATATAGAGGTTACAAGGCAGAGTTCGTATCGTACAATATACGGACACCTATACAAGGACTACACATATACAACCGTATATCTATACAAACAATACGGTTATATAGTCTAACACCCTCCCTCAGTCGTAAACGGGCGTCGACGAATGTTAAGACTGTCCCGAAAATCCAAGAAGAGAGGGGATGGTAATCCTTTAGTGAAAATGTCTGCAAATTGAGAAGAACTCGGATCGTGAAGAACCCGGACCTCGCCTGTGGTGACACAGTCTCGTACAAAGTGTAGGTCGATCTCCACATGCTTGGTGCGCTGATGATGAACGGGATTCTGTTTCATGTAAACAGATCTCACATTGTCACAAAACACCACAGTGGCACCAGTCACCGGTCGATGAAGCTCCTGACGAAGCTGCCGTAGCCAACATGTTTCAGCCACAACATTTGCAACTGCCCTGTATTCGGCCTCGGCGCTGGAGCGAGAGACCGTGTGCTGCCGCTTAGCAGACCGTGACACCAAGTTAGTGCCTAGGAAGACACAATAACCTGAGGTAGACCGGCGAGTATCAAGGCAACCTGCCCAATCAGCGTCAGAATAGGCCATCAGTTTGTTGGAGCTGCGTCGAAACAAAGTGAGGCCATGGCCGGTGGTGCCGCGGATATAGGGAAGCACACGCTTCACAAGGAGCAAATGATTAGCCCGAGGATCATGCATATGAAGACAAATCTGCTGCACAACATAAGAGATGTCTGGCCGAGTGAATGTGAGGTACTAAAGAACGCATGCAATACTACGATACTCGGTGGGATCTGCAACTGGATCACTGGACTTGGCTGAAAGTTTGAAGGTAGTGATGAAGCCATGTACCTAGGGTAGGGTCATAGGCCTGACCTAGACACCCTCCCCAAGGGCATCACCCTAAAGACAGAAGCATTCGAAGGGTACCATCATTCACTCGACCAGAGACATTCCACTCGGAAGAATCAATGTCACTCGACCGTCACAGAATCCACTCGACATACAGAAGATCTAAAGTCACTCTACGCAGCAACGGTCGGGCGTTTACTCATAGACTTAATTACCATTTATAAGACTTTATTGCGGACGTTACCTGTAAGGTTTACCCTTTATGAACATTGAACCCTGTGTAACGGAGGGGAGCTGGGGTCCTGACGCACTCTATATAAGCCACCCCCTCCTCCGGGACAAGGGTTCGCACCCGTGTAAACACACACATACATAATCCAGTCGACCGCCTCCGGGCTCCGAGACGTAGGGCTGTTACTTCTTCCGAGAAGGGCCTGAACTCGTAAAACTCGTGTGTACAATTTCGCCATAGCTAGGATCTTGCCTCTCCATACTTACCACCCTACTCTACTGTCAGTCTTAGTACCATGACAGTTGGCGCCCACCTTGGGGCAGGTGTCTTAGCGACTTATTGGAGAAGTTGCGATTTTTTCGATCCCCATCATCATGGTTTCCGGCGGAGGATTGGCCGAGGGCCGCGAGCTCTGTCTCGGCGCGCTCGTGTTCGCCGCCGACGACTCCGCTTGGCTCCACGAGGCTCCACTCGATGTCAAGGCGCTCCCCGTCCGCGGGGCGACGCACTTTCGCGCGTGCGTCCATGGCGTCCTTCTTCGACAGCCGTCGACTCAGTATCGGCCGGCTCCTGTGGCGTCCTCGCTCCCCGCTGTTCGCCGACGCAAGCGTTCCAGTCGGTCGCGGCTCCAGCGGTGGGTGAGGCACGCGGTGGCCCGCCAATCGGCCACCCCGCAAGTCACGGCAATCGAGCCCGACGAAATTCTCTACGGCCTGTTCGACTGGCTCCGTCGAGACTGCATCCGAGTGCGACAGCAGTGATCCCGCGGCGGAAGTCCTGATTGTCAACGGACCGCGCAGTCCTCCTGGCTTCCCCCGCGACGACGGTGGCGATGGCGGCGGTGATCCGTCGCGCGTCCACGAGGAGTACCGCCCCGAGCTCCTCTCTTCGCAGCAGAGGGAAGAGCTTCGCCACCGTAACATGGATGCACTTCACCCTCCTATCGTTGAAGAAACCCCCGAGGCCCGGGCCTTGGAGGAGGCACGCCTGGCCAACTTGGCTGAGCCCACTCGACTGGAGAACCTCTAGCACGCACTCGACGAGCGTGCTCGGCAGCGGATTCCTGAGTCCAGTCGACGACAGCTTTTTCCGCCTCCAACTCAGGTATACCGAACTCCGATTCAGAATCTCACAGCTGCAGCCCGAATAGCAGAGTCAATTCAGCCTTCCCAGTCGGAAGCTGGCAGAGGTTTGATGCAGACCCGGGCTTTACTTCGAGCAGCGGGAGAGCAGAACACAGCAGTATCTCAGTCGCGGAATAGGATTCATAGCAGATCTGTGATGGCAGACACCGTTCAGTCGGCTCACAGCCCGACATCGCCTCCGCGGCGTGAGGGACGTGGAGACCGGCGAGGTCAGTACAGAAACCGTGAGCACTATGATCACCGACTCGACCACGACGACCGTCGTCGAGTGCCCACGCCTCCCCCGAGGAGTGGGTCATATGTGCCTCGGCAACACAATGACAGACGCCCTCACAGTGGCGGACGAAGAATTCCAGTCGACTCCAGAGAGCCAGGCTTCGATGCAAGATCTATTCTCGTTCAAGGTCTAGTTGACAGGAACAGGGCACACAGAGAAGGCCATGACAGGGATTATCCGACTGGCAGCAGAGTTCATGTTTCAGGCCCCGAGTGTTTCAGCAGAGCCATCAGAGCAGCATTGATTCCTCCCAACTTTAGGTTGGCGACTGGAGTCAGCAAGTTCACCGGTGAGTCCAAGCCTGACACTTGGCTCGAGGACTACCGAGTGGCTGTACAGATCGGTGGTGACAATGATAAAGTGGCGACGAAGCACCTTCCTCTGATGTTGAAAGGCTCAGCCAGAGCATGGTTGAATCAGCTAGCACCTGGCAGCATATATAGTTGGGAGGAACTTGCCCGAGTGTTTGTTAGAACCTTTGAAGGTACATGCAAATGACCAGCAGGCTTAACAGAGTTGCAGTCCTGTGTGCAAAAACCGAATGAGACCTTGAGAGATTATATCCAGAGATGGATCACATTGCACCACACAGTGGAGAATGTGTCAGATCACCAAGCAGTTTGCGCCTTTAAGGAGGGTGTTAAGTATCGAGAATTGAACCCGAAGTTCGGTCGGACAGAAGATATGTCCCTGAGTCGGATGATGGAGATCGCCACCAAGTATGCCAATGGTGAAGAGGAGGACCGACTCCGGAGTGGCAAGCACAAAACAATCTCCCAAGAAACCAGGGGAGGGAATTCCAGTCGGAAACAGAAATGCAAGGCCGAACCAGCAGCTCCTGGTGAAGCTTTAGTTGTGGCCCAAGGGAAGTTCAAGGGGAAGCCCAAAGGGCCATGGAACCCTAAGAAAGTGAAAGATCAAGATGGAAATGATGTGTTGGATTTACCGTGCTACATTCACACCAAAAAAGATAAAGAGGGTAATCTCATTTACCCTAAACACACCACTCGACAGTGTCGGCTCCCGATCCAGCAGTTCTGAGAGAAACAACCCAAGGAGAAGGAAAAGGAG